>NW_017299806.1:12482-87455 GCF_001594075.2 Trachymyrmex cornetzi
TATATATATATATATATGTATAATTTTAAATACAATTATATATGTATGCAATTCTCTCTTTTACATTTGTTTAAACTTGATTTTTTTCTGAAACAAAAAATGCGTAAATCCTTTTCTTATAATGTAGTGTTTAATTTATATAAATTTCTTCAAAATTTTTTAAAACTTTTGGAAATAATATAATGAAAAACTGTTCATGTACATATATTAACATGCTTCAAAATACACTTCTATAAGAAGAGCAATAAATATTAAATATTGGAGAAAAATAAAAAGGTTGGGAATACCGATTCAACAAAACGCACAATGGATACAAATACACACACACACACACACACACACACGATATATTACGTTTTATTTCATTTACATCAATTGTGCATTAAGCTCTGTGTATAATGAAAAAAATATTACGAAGAGGAATAAATATTAAATATTATAAAGAAATAAAGAAATTAAAAATCGAGTTATATAACTTAACGTATAAGAAATATAAGAAAGGATAACATATATGTATAGTAGTATGTCATATCTTATTTATATCCATTGTGCGTTATGTTCAATCTCTATTTTTAATTTTCTTTTAGTTCTCTAATATTGTATTTAATATTTATTATTCTTACAATATTCCTTCCATTATTATGCTCAGTCATACGTTTAATGACTATTCATAATTCTTCTATCAAAAGGCAAGATCAGAAAATCGATAATAGTACCGCTTATCAACTTTTTCAATTACAGAAGTTAGAAAAATAACTTACGATAATCACACATTTTTGTCTTCCCTCACGAATCCAGCGCAAACGTTAAATATTTTTAAAATATTCATAAAATGTTTCTAAAATTCCAAAAAAACATTCCAAAATATTCCGAATATTTACGGTATGTAAAAGAAACATTCAAATGTCAGTTAAAAATTCCATTTGTATGTCGTATTCTCAGAATGTTCCGTATATATTCCGCAAAATTTTAATTTTTCTAAAAATTTCATTTCGTCCGTGAATCAGTTTTTAAACAAAATTTTACTTTAGAAAACACATTTAAGGGGATCCTAAAGCATAGCTCAAACTCCAACGAAATCACCAGAGGTCACGCCGCGCGCCGCACATTTACCAGGTATGTAAATATGAAACCGGAATTTTTTAATAGAAAATACACGTTTATTGCATGAAAATGATAAAAAATATTTTATTCGAAGTATTGCCCATCGTTAGCTATATACATTTTTCCCACCTGTCTGACAATTTGTGGATGCCACGCCAAAAAAATTGTTGCTCTTTTGAGCCAGTCATCTAGCCATTTTC
Organism: Trachymyrmex cornetzi; assembly: GCF_001594075.2. NCBI lineage: Eukaryota > Metazoa > Arthropoda > Insecta > Hymenoptera > Formicidae > Trachymyrmex > Trachymyrmex cornetzi. The sequence continues at coordinate 13,787 of NW_017299806.1, forward strand.
GTACATCTTCATAAGAAGTGAAGCGCTGCTGAGCAAGTGCGTGTCCCATCGATGCAAATAAGTAGTAATCGGACGGAGCCAAGTCTGGAGTAAGCCGCATGCAAAAGTATTTCCCAACCAAACGCCTCAATCGTTTCCTTGACCAGTTTTGCTGTGTGTGATGGTGCATTATCATGAAGCAAAATCACTTTGTGTTGCCTTTTTTGATATTCCGGTCGTTTTTCACGCAAAGCTTGATTCAAATTGATCATTTGTTGTTGGTAGCGTTCAGTATTAACGGTTTCGCCAGGTTTTAGCAGCTTATAATAGATCGCACCTTTCTGATCCCATCAAACACAGAGCATTGTCTTCCGTCCATAGCGATTTGGCCTCACAGTCGATGTCGATGGTTCGCCTGGAGTTACCCATGATCTTTTACGCTTAGGATTCTCAAAATATATCCACTTCTCATCGCCAGTCACAATTCGATGGAGAAATGACTTTCTTTTGTATCTGACGAGTAGCATTTCGCAAGTGGTTTTTCGGTTTTCCTGCTGTCTTTCATTCAGTTCATGTGGAACCCATCTTCTGGATCTTTCCCATGGATTTCAAACGTATGGAGACAGCTTCTCATGTCACATTCAATTGATCCGCGAGTTGTTGTTGAGTTTGAGCGTCATCCTCATCCAACAATGCTTGCAATTCGCTGTCTTAAAACTTTTTCGGTGGTTTTCCACGTTCTTCGTTTCTCACGTCAAAATCGCCACTTTTGAATTTTTTAAACCACTCAAAGCACTGTGATTTACCAAGAGCATGCTCACCGTAAGCTTCGACAAGCATTCGATGTGATTCTGCAGCAGTTTTCTTCAAATGGTAACAGAAAATCAATGCTGTCCGCAAATCGTAGTTTCCAGGCACAAAATTCGACATGTTCAACGCTATTACAAACTATACCGTTGTATGAAACTTGTTGTGAGTTGAAAATCTTTGTCAGATGTCAGAACAAGGAAATGGCGTCAATGACGCGGTCTGATGGCAACTACATTGACAGCTATGGCCATTTATTGGTAAATTCCGATTTCATATTTACATACCTGGTAGAGTTCCCCTAGTAAGGGGCTTCGCACAATAAAAGGAACAGGGAACAGAGAACAGAAAATAAGAATTTCAACCTATCAGAAATCATATATTGTGGAACACACAGTGTGTATTTCACAATATGTGATTTCTAATAGGTTGAAATTCTTATTCTGTTCTCTGTTCCCTATTCCTTTTATTGTGCGGAGCCCCTTAGAGTTAAGACACAAGAGCGGAAGGACGCCATTGCTGGGTATCGGATACTGACCGGAAACAGCACCATTTGACAATTGATATTCCGATTTCGCGTTCGCGTCTTCTATACCATAAAACAGTGCTCACACCAATTCACAGATTCACTACCACATCAAAAGTATCTGCAAATGGAGGCGTTTAAAGGGATTCGAAATCTGATCAATCAGGAATCGATGCCCCTCATGACTTGACTCTTATTAGAGGCACTCTACGCACATCGACATGTCTTTTTATACTACCACAGCAATATCTCATGCAATCTATGATACACGCAGTCACACGTACGTGTCAATTTTTGTATAACAAATTAATATAAATTTATAGATAAAGCGTCTACAGCCAGTATTCATAGTCGGATCTCATATTTAAGACAGTCTTAAGATGTCATGAACCAATCAGAAGACCGCATTAGCGACTTAAGACATTACTTAAGATGATCTTAAAATAAAAACCGATTATGAATACCGGCCTACATCTAATTCTAAGAACTCGACGTTGTTTGTTCGTGTAAACTACGTGTCTGGGAACCACTATTTCGTACCTACAGGTACAAAGCTTTCATATCAAGCAATGTTGTCACGATAGCTGAGACGCCATGTTACACTAAGAAATGGTAAAAAATATAATAATTTTGAAATTTTTGATCGTTCTCGGCATAGACTTCACTTTCCAGACAGGTATTAATGCGTATACTTTAATCCTAGAAAAAGATTTTCGAATCGGTGAATGAGAAGAAAAGTATTTCTTATACAAAAATTATAGGTGCTTACGTGGTAAAACAGGAAGCTTTAGGATGCCCTAAATTTGTTTTCATTTTAGAGCTCAATTTTGAGGCTCACTAAGCTCACTTCACAAACAAAGTATTGCACTCCTTATATTCTTTTCTAAGTAATTCTTGTTTACCGGTAAATGCTCTTCACCGCGGCCCTCTGTCGATGGAGATGTGTACTGCTCGCTCGCTCGCGATTTTCGTGAAATTTTTTTACAAGGAATATTCATACAATATTCTAAACATTTCATCGACATTTCACATTCTGTAACGATTCTTTTACTGTTCCAGAACATTCGACACATTGGTAATACGAATCGAATTTTCTGTAAATATTTAGCATTAGCTGGGAAGCTAATAAGCGGCAATACTATCATCTGATTTTCTCGATTTCATTACAAATGTATATAAAGTTTGAATTTTATTAATTTTAGTTTTTCGTTTGGCTTTTACTGAAAGAGACAAAGGTACGATAATAAGAAAAATAATTCTAGTTGAGCTGACATTCATCGTAACGTTTTATTTGATTTGTTGTTTTTATCAGTTCTTATAGGTCGCAACAGATCGCGTAATATGTATAATCTTTTATAAGTTTTGTTTTTTTCCTCTCTTCGTCTGTTCAGTCTTTGAACAAAACTACTAAAAATAGACTCGATAAAATCAACCGCTTAAGCCTCTTTTTTTAAATATCTCTTATCTTATTTGTCAAGCGCAAGCCGATGAGATCTGAGATGCAGTCGAGGACACATTGTATACATTTGAGAAGATAAAGGAGAACGTCGCCCCCTGAAAATTTCTAAGAAACACGCAGCATAATAATAGTAAATGAACCGAAAACGCCATTCGTTTTTTAATTATTAACGCTTATTCGCTACGATATAAACGTTTTGTTCTACTAACGCAGCGGCATACATTAACGATTTTGATATTGTGCAATTCCTTAATTTCGCATTAGATTTTACAGATCACATGATGTTTGGTCTTGTTTTGAAAAAAATTGTTTTTAAAAAAAAGTTGTTGCTGCAAAAAAAATTTAAAAAAAGAAGTGAAATCGCCAATTTTTTAATAAAATGCAACATTCTCCTTTACCTACTATTTAACCATACGATGCCTATGTAATTCTCGTCATGTTGATGTTAACACCAACATACAGAGAATTACGTAGACACCGCATATATATATGGTGTTAAATCCACATCGATATTTTTTAAAGTTAAAAATTGACTTTATTGTGGCAAAGACACCCTCGCACTGTCCCGTCGCACTTTCGCTATTCCAAACGCACGCTAATTGCACTTTACATTCGCAGCTCCCCCCCGTTTCCGTCGGGATTTGAGAAAGTCTCACATTCACTGTAAGGAAAAGTTTCTAAATTTAATAACCTTTTACGATGACGCAATCCTTGAATACCTACATATGTCTCACTTTTAAAAAAATTCTTCTATTTTATATAGAATCAATATTAAGTTCCTCAAATCTTTTCTACACTATATAACAAATTCATGATATCCAATTATATCCAATTTCAATCATTTCTATCGCCACTGTTCTCTTACTCAATAATTTCATTAATTTAACTAAAATAATACAGATCAACAATTAGTATCAACAATTAGAGAGAGTAAATCAATACAAAATTTAATTTTATAATTTGTTAATTTTCATCTTTATGTACAATATTATTTTCTTTCAATTTGAAAGAATCCTACTTGTAAATCAAGTAATCCGCTTCGTTCATGCATTTATTTTGATTATTGAATACGCCGTACATGCGCGAGTCGGGCTCGTCACAGTTGAGATCGATGCAACAATAATTGACGGTTAACATTATACGCTAATTAAGTGTCGGATTAATCTCATTGTGGATCTGATATTTAATCGTCAGAGCGGTACAATGCGATTCAGACGATATCGCTAATTAAAATCGATTAATTATTATTGATATGTGCATGATCGTTTTTAGAGTACATTAAAATTCCAATTCTTTACGGATGCAAATGCAATTGTTTTTTCGGCAATGTTAATTCCTACTTTCATTGCGTCTATCTGATTTCTAAATCATTGAATCGTATCATTTAATGAGTTTCAAGCAATGAAACATTTTAATTACAATTTCCATTTGCGTGACACGATAAAAGCTTATGGGAATAAATTTAGGCAGATTTGTGTCCTGCATTATAATTAATATCGCAGTTTATTAAAATAATGTTTGATTATCTTTTGTTGGTATTAGAACTGTGCATCACAAGCTCGATTCCACAGAACGAATTAATGAAAGACAAGAAATAGTATTTGAGACTTTCTCATTCCCCCCGTCCCACTATTCTGACATCATAGTTCGTAAAAAAGCTCATTTCCGGTTTTACTTTCGCTTTTTCGGTTACAAAAGAAGTATTGTCATCATTATTAAACCGTCATTTGCTATTAAATGCATCGCTGAAAATAAGATATAGAAAAAATAAATAGAACTTACTTTAGCCTAGTTGTCGCCTACCTGTCGGAGGTAGATCCTCGCATAGAACTACTTTTCTATTCATTGATGTTTTTGATATCGAGACTTGCAATTAGTTTTGACGTGCAGATTTTGTAAAAAATTGCTTTTGATTTTCGGCTGCTTGCAAGGCGAATCGAGATCAAGGGCGGAATCTAAAATTGTGTGTGTGTGTGTGTGTGTGTGTGTCGTGTGTGTGTGTGTGTGTGTGTGAGTGTGTGTGTCAACGACACAGGGGTTTTTGTCGTTAAAGCTATCGTCGCGTAACTCTCATGTGACTCTGTAATTAAAACACTATACGAGGAGTCTACTTACGGCATACAGTACAGTGATTTCATTAACTGATAGCTTCGTTCATATAAGTTAATAGTTATAAATTGTCGAACAGAGAAAGAAAGAGTCAAACCGAAGGTGTGTAATCTAAACGGGGAGTCTCTACGAACAGTAACGAGACACACACTTCCTTTTAAAAATGTCTTCTCACTGCTAATATTTATAATATATAATATATATATTTATAAATGATAAGATATAAAGCCTTATATAGTACACAATATATAAATATATATATTATGTACGTGTTATATAAGACTCTATATATTTCGTTATGTTAGGTATACTCTCGCACATTTTAACAAATCGATCTCATTAGGCTACCCTCATCGTACGCGGTTGTACTTCTTTGAACGAAAGTCGTTCACGTCCGCTTTTGAAATCGTGAGGTGCGCATATGATACATATATCAACAATATATGATGGAAGGGGTATTTAATATTAAAGAGTATATAAATTAAATATACTAAGTACATATATGTATAAAATAGAAAAATTCCGCGTTTGTATTTTGTAAGCATTTTACCCCGAATGATCCTTTACTGTTGAGATAAGACGATGAGGAATTGCGATGAGAGTAAAAGAATCGACAAACGAATGTTTTTTTCTTTATTTCGTGATGACTAGGTTAAATTGACTAGAGGAATAGGATTATCGATTATTCCAATTTAATGATCGACGATTAAACGCTGCGGTGAAAATAGTTATCGACAAGTGAGTCGACTATGGATTGAGTATACCTAACCTTTACATTCATTATTTATATAATTAAAAGAGAACACATTTGCGCATCTTTATTTAATCTAAGGGGTTATCACTTCGGACTAAATAAAACTATTATGGCAGATTTTGGCAGGATGACTCAAATAAGTTGCAAATAATAATTTTGGAATAAATAAAAATTAGTAGTAAGTATATAACATTGAAATAATTCGCCTGAATTCTAGATTGTAACACTATACTCTCGAGTTTTCTTATCGATAATAAAAAATTAGTCCGCGATAACTCGATATGACGGGTTACTAAATTTGGCCGCTTCTAGAGTTTCTTTTTTTATATATATTACTTCCTATCGCCGCCTTTCTCGCGAACTTATCTGTAAGATGACGAGGAAATCAGGACGAGTTACAGACCGTTCAATTAGCATTAGCTGTTATAATTTTTCAAAGTATGAACGAACCATACATATATTGAACTTATTAACAAACAGAATATGTACAATCGCGTTAATTATTATTCGCTTCTTAGAGAATGGTTTTCGCGCTAGGCCGTATGCATTTACCAGTCGATACTGGCTGCTGGAATTTTCGAAAGATAACCGAACGATATCCTTTTTGGTATTCCATTTGTCTTCGCAATCATACAAATGTCAGTAACTCATCCTGTACGCATCGATCCTCTAAACGGAAAGAATGATTTTGAAAAGGTGTCTAAAAATTTAGTTAGATACAAATCTGAAAATAATTTCGTTTGAACTATTAAAATAATTATGTAGGATACTCAAATTGAACGCTATACATGTAGCATTAAAAAAAGTTAAAAAAAAAAGGAAAAGGAGCGAGAAAAAGCGGAGAAGGCAGAAAAGACTAGGCAAAAGGAAGCAAAGAAACTGGCGAAAGAAGAGAAGAAGATAATATACATACAGAAAAATATCATTCTAAATATCAGTCTCTGCTAACAATAAGAAAAGAGATTACTCAGTTTACTTTTTTTCTTTTTGAGTAATGGTTATTTTTAACATAAAAGAACATTTTCTCAACAACAGTCTCAAAATATGCCTATTAATCTTACTATACAGAAAAACTCATCATATATATGTACACAAAACAAGAATTTGTTTATGTATTCCTTAAAATCATTATAAGATTTTATCGAGAAAGTGATCTTATATTATAAGCAAATCGAATTTGTTTTAATTTAATAATCTTGATTAAAGTATTAAACTTACTATAGGAATCAGAATATATTTTGAATAAATTAAATTAAAAAGCTCCAGACATAGAGTATCATAATACAGGTATCCTAAAAAGTTCTTAGCAATTAAATTAAATTAAATTTAATTAATCAATCCAAGGTCTCTCGATGTCAAATAACAATATTACATATTTCAGCTATAATGTAATATTCAGAATTATATTGTTCAAATTTAATACAGTAGATACACTGAGAAAAATTTCCGGGCTTTATCCGTTCAAAAAGTAACAAACGGATATTTCCGATTGATTTTGATCGGATTTATAAGACTATCCGATCAAATTTATCGGATAGTCCTATAAATCTGATAAATTTGATTGGATAGTCCTAAAATTTGATCGGATAGTCTTATAAATTCCGATCAAAATCAATCGGAAATATCCGTTTGTTACTTTTTGATCGGACATTTTTCTCAATGTATATATTATATGTCTCGATTTACCTCTCTTTTATTTTTATAATTAACTTATATACCCTTTCTATTACTTATATTGAATAAATTTAATGCTTGTAATGAATGTACAATCAGCAGAACCGTTTTTTCTGTGTATATATAAAAGATATAAAATATCGAAAAAACCGCCAGTCTTTCAAAACTCTTTAGAACAGCTGTATTATGGTGTTCGATGTCACGAGACTTTTATTCTATCAGTCAAACCTTACTTTTAGTCCGTCAAAAGAGGAACTTCCTCGGCTTCCTTCCGCCGTGCTTTTGTTTCTTTCTTCGCTCTCTTCTTCTCTTCCTTCGCCAGCTTCTTAGCTTCCTTCTGTCTAGTTTTCTCGGCCTTCTCTTCTTCCTTCTGACGGGCCTTCTCCGCTTTTTCGCGTTCCTTCTCCTGTTCCTTTTCTTTCTTTGACTTCTGCACCTCTTGGACCACCGACACCTTCGGTACTGTCGTTGATCGTTTAGACACGATGCGGTTGCACGACGATGCCGACGATGCCGACGATGTAATAGCGGATATGCTTCTTGAGCTCGGCGGTATATCCATCTGTGTCACAATCTTGTGAGCACATCTGTAAACGCGTCAATTGCGAATTCACGAATCTGTCGCTTGGCGAATCTCTCGGTCGATTGCTGAAATTGACGATTGCAAAGATACCTGATTCTAGTGGAGGCTTTACCAGCACGATAATCCCTCTGGAATTCACGGATGGGGGGTAATCGGCGTTCCCGATTTTCCCGCAAATTTTCCTCCTCTTCGGGGATTTGTTGAATAGGATCTTGGTACGACTACAAATTTTCATAAATTGTTTATTCCACCGATTTACGTATACATGAAAAGAAAAACCAGTTTTGCTGAGGTGTAAATATTTAGCAAAGTATACCTTATATACATCCAAAAATAATTTTATTTTAAAATTAGAACGCCCAAACATTAGAATGTCAACATTTTTTGCAACATTGCTCATCCTGTTTGAATTTTTATATAATTGTTTATTGGTTTAATCAAATTATTTTTAGATCTGTATTTAGCTAAATTTCTAAATACGTCAGCAAAATTCTTCTTTCCATGTACTTTAGAAAACTCATTTTAAAAAATATATTATTCTTAAAATTAGACTATTATAATGTTACTTTATATAAAAAAAATATGAAATGTATTTTACGTCGAATATTGTGATAAGCTACTAACTTGAATTCGCATTTTCATCGATTGCGTCTGAGAACGTCTGAGAGTGGCGCCTGTGGGTTGTCGTATCCTCGTCGCCCTCGTCGGTTTGCCGAGAGAGATGCTATGCGCGGTCGAGGAAGTTGCCGAAGAAACGGAAGACACTCCTACGTGAGTGAATTGAAATTTGAAAGGAGTATATTTCTTTGTAGGATATTCTTTGTAATATATTTAAACCTTCATAGTAATTTGTATATTATTAGCAATTTATGAAGATTATTACAAACCAGAAACTGATGACGAACCGCTGGCCATCGAGTATAAAGAGGCAGAGGCTGGTACACTTCTGGTAGTTCCGGTCCCCCACCTGCTAGCAGATCTAGACATACCGGCTCCTGTGCCCATGTTATACTCTGACGAGCTTTGAGGGAATATCCAAGATTTACCCGGCAAATACTATAAGTTAAAACTATTGTAAATATCGGAAGTCAAGAAGTCACAGAGATACGGTACAATTCTACTAAATACATTGCATGAGTTTTTTTCTAAATTTAATGAAATTGAATAATGATGTAAGTTTTTTTTTGATTGATTAATTCGAAATGATAATAGAAAAAATTAAAACGATAGCAGAAATAAATTTGTAGCCAAAGATAACTTAACAGAAAAGAATACAAATTATACAGAGTAAAAGTAAGGTAGGAAGGAGCTTGCGATAACAGCGCATAACATTGGCCAAAGAGTAAACTTGTACCTATTCAAATTATTATCGACAATTGAGAAAATAAACTTCGAGAAAGCACTCTTTTCAATAAAAATGATTTTACAATGCATAATCGATTTGTATTTCTCCAAGCGAAATATATCTAGAATGATTATAATAGTGAGTCTATAAAACAGATTTCGGTAAATCTTTAGATTTTTTTTTTAGCGGATCCTCTCCTTCAATGACCTTCACATATGTTGTCAAGGTCATGACCCTGAGTAATCTCCAATAACTTTTTAATGAAGGACGAGCCGTCGCTCGTCCTTCATTAAAAAGTTATTAATAAAAAAAGTTTAAGAAAAAACGTATATGATATCCCTTTTTCACCATATAAAACAGAAATTTTTTACTTTAAAGTATATTTTACAACTTTTTACGCGAAGCGACTCCCACCCCACCTCCCCTCCTCCCTGCTTGGGGGGTGCACGACTTTTATATTTTCTTATATAATTTTTGTTCTTAGGACAGAAAATTTTTCCCTGCTTTATTCTGCATACATGGTTTACGATACATGGTTTGGTTAGGGTTAGGTTATTATATACCCATGTTTGATTAGGGTTAGGTTATTATATATCTATGGGTGTATAATAACCTAACTCTAACCCTCCCCTAAATTACATATTTACCTAAATTTTCTGCTAAAGCAGTCAACTTGTGTTTGCGTGGAAAGTCGTGCGCCACTAGTCAATGGAGGAGGTGGAGTGCAGTAGGTGGATGTAGTTTAGACAGTTTCTGATGTTATATATAACCGAAATAAGACGTAATGTTTTCAAACTTTTGTTGTTAATAACTTTTTAATGAAGGACGAGCGACGGCTAAATCTTGTTGGTGGTCACTCTGAGTCATGATCTTGATAACATGTGTCAAGGTCAAATCATGGGGGGGGGGGGGGGGGACCCCTAGTCTAAGGATTTACGTAAATTTCTTGCTAGAATTAGGAATTGTTTAAATTAGACAATTTCCTAGACAACTCGCATGTCTAATATTAGGATATGAAACGTTGTAAAGACATTATGTCCTAAAAAATGTTTTAATGACGTCTTTCTAGTCGACTCAAATTGAAAGTAACATAACGTCAATATTTTCGCACTCCACAATGTAACTGTTATGTAACACTATGTGTTATATTACATTTATATTGTAGAACACGAAATTATTGACGTTACGTTACTTTCAGTTTGTGTTGCGTGTTCTAGACATTTTTTAGACATGGTGCTTTCTGGATATGATATGCTGGAATGAAAATTTATTTATAAAAGTTACATTTTTGTGAATACAAATTACTTATATTTAAAGAATAATTTGCAATATGCCGAAACACCTTTGACAGTTAATCGTACATAAAAAAAGATGGTATGCGCGTCATGAATGATATCTGAAAAGGAATGCGGCACAATATTTTCAGCAATTTCGATTTATCGAGGTTGTTTTTTAATCATCCTGTTACACAAATTTGCCATATTTGCGGCTTTGAGAATTCCGCTCCAATTAGCAGTGATTTCGTCACGATCATGCGGTGAGCGTGAAATTTATTGATTTGTATGTACACGAATTGATTTGTTGAAACGAAGTTGTAGGGAGACAGTGAAAAATTAAATTACTAAAAATAGCGTGTAAAAATAAATTCAAGAAATTTTTTAAATGATAAAATATGTAAACGAGGAACAAGTAATTAGCGTGTGCATCCAAATACGAAAAATCTAAGTTGAAACGGGCACTATTGCCACTTACATCACGCGGAGGAATATAAGTCTGCTTCAATCGTAGGATTTTCGCTCTGCATATAACGCATCTCAGCGGCAAAAGCCTCTGCGACACTGCCATTTGTATCGTTTTGACGAAGCAGCGTCTGCAAAACAGCAAAAACAGATATGAAGTCGAAATATAATTAAAAGAAGTGTTCTAAAATGCAAAATAAATTAAATTATAACGTAGCAACACTAACATGAAAAATAATTATTACCTATTTCGAGCTTTTATTGTAATAAAAAGAAAGTACACACACACACACACACACACACACACACACACACACACACACACACACACACACACACGCACGCACGCACACGCACATATGCACACAGAGTGCATTTGAACAGGTCATTCTAGAAATCCTATAAATAAAAAAGTCTAATCTTTGGAGAACTAAAAAAAACAATCTAGTTTTTACAATTGTAGTACTAAACACCAATTAAAGAAATAGAACATTAACTTCACACACAACAATGTAAATGTATATATAATATAATATACAGTATGTAACAAAAATAAGTAAACATAAATGTTTTCAATTTTTGAGTAGATTTTTCTAAACTTTGAAGTTAGGTATTCTAGCAATGGTGATAGCCAATGTCAGGGTAATGACCCTCCATTGTTTTTCATATATTATTCAAACATTTGTTTTGTCTATTAACAGTGTTATATTAGATTCATTAGATCATAGTACTTACAGGAGTTGCAAAAGTAAGTAAACATCTTAAGTTTTTGTTTTATATTTTGTTCTTGAAACGTATTTTATATTATCTGTGGTATGTTGTAAATTCATAGAGTCTATAGCAATTATTTTGATGCATTGAGGTTATGTTGTTATATTTTGAAAATATATTTTTTAATTTTTATTAATATTTATTTGGCATTTGTGTATTTTTTTAAGATTAAAACGAAAAAATGGCTGAAAAAAGCATTTGATTTAACCAATAAAGAGAGAAGAATAGTTATTAAAATGAAAAATGAAGGATATATATATCGAGAAATTGCTAGATTTTTCAATAAAACACCGGCAGCTATTTTTAAGATAGTTACTGCTCATAAGAATAATGGATGAATTTCAGCTAGATTCAAAGCTATTGAGTGAAGGTAAGAATGCACCATCTACGCAAACCATTCGCCGTCGATTGCTCGTATCAGTCTAACCATGGATTCATCGGTCCAAAGGACATTTTTCCAGAATGTTAATGGTTTTAAGACATGTTTATTATAAAAGTCCATTCGCTTTTTAAGATTCTTTTCGAAAGATTCACGAAAGATAATTTCCTTGCAACACGTCTGCCTGATGAGTGCAATCGGCGGCGAATGGTTTGCGTAGACGATGCATTGTTACCTTCACTTAATAACTTTGCAATTTTGGTGTAGATAAAAAGGGATCTGATGACGAGATATTCACTATTCTTTTGTCTATTCAAACATTAGTGACTTTTGGACGTCTTTATGATCTTGGTGCAGCTGAAACTCGTCCATCATTCTTATAAGCAGTGACTATCTTAAAAATAGCTGCCGGTGTTTTATTAAAAAATGTAGCAATTTCTTAATATGTATGTCCTTCATTTTTCATTTTAACTATTTTCTTCTCTCTTTATTGGTTAAATCAAATGCTTTTTTTTCAGCCATTTTTTCGTTTTAATCTTAAAAAAATACACAAATGCCAAACAAATATTAACAAATTAAAAAATATATTTTTTAAATATAACAACATAACCTCAATACATCAAAATGATTGCTACAGACTCTATGAATTTATAACATAACACAGATATAATATAAAATACATTTCAGAGATAAAATATAAAGGAAAAACTCAAGATGTTTACTTACTTTTGTAACTCCTGTCAGTACTAATGAATCTAATATAACACTGTTAATAGACAAAACAAATGTTTGAATAATATATGAAAAACAATGGAGGGTCATTGCCCTGACATTGGCTATTACCATTGCTAGAATACCTAACTTCAAAGTTTAGAAAAATCTATTCAAAAATTGAAAATATTTATGTTTACTTACTTTTGTTACACACTGTACGTGTTATTGCATAACAGTTACATTGTAGAGTGTAAAATTACAAGTGTAAATTTACCAGTGTAAAATTACAAATGTAATTACTGTATTAATTTTAGTTAATATTTATAGGATAAAAAAATTAAAAACGTGTAAAAATGCATTAATATCTCATACATTCAGTAAATGAAACATACACTTTTAAATTTTATTTTTAAAAGATCTAGTTGTGTGCGTGTATGTGAAAATTTTGACTTCTGTGATATTTCTATAAAATGAGCATTTTTTCGTGTATATAATAGAGTTTTTTAAATTAGGAAATTCTGTAAATGTAATGAAAGATTCCTAAAAATGTTATAAGATATAGCAGAGAGTTTAAAAAAAAATTTAACCTTATATATTGTCGAAAAACACACAATATGGAAAAGTAAACACGTAACATTGAATTGCTTAAAAGGCATACACCACGACGCAAGATATTAGTAGCGATTATTTTATTTTCATCCACTTTACATTAATAGACGTTTTGGTCATAAATTAGACCATCTTCATTTTCGAAATATCGAAAATCATCCATGGACTTCATTGGAACACCGATATTATATAGTTTCACTAATTAAATAATAAAAAATTTGTTAATACAATCATGAGAACAATAAAAAACAATAAAATTATAATTTATTAGAATCAGGAAATTATGTATACAATGATATTGGATGGAAAGTAGAATATGGGACTGAATTTAAGGAAAAAAATTCTTCTGGAGTATATGACTATTCAACGATGTATATAAAATTTGTATATTGTAATGACGTAATCTTTGGATATAATTACTAATTAAAAATTATAATTAAGAATTAAATCATATTGCGGGATGAGGTAAACATATGTAGATGCGTTCAATAAATTTTAAATGTAATACTGAAGATGGTCTAATTAACCGAAACGTCTATTAATGTAAAGTGGATGGAAATAAAATAATCGCGACTAATATCTTGCGTCGTGGTGTACGATATGCCTTTTAAGCAATTCATTATTTTTAATTTAACCACCGTTTGACTCTCAGTTACGTAACATTGAGTTCCAATGTGCTAAAGCGATTTATTATTGAGTGTACTTTTACAGAGTAGAGAAAGAAAAATACGAGAGGTCACTATTTCTTATGTGAATGTGACAGATTTCAAGATTTGTAGACCAAATGTCTAAGAAAGAAATGCTTGATTATTGTGTGAAAGAAAATTGTGTATCTATCTACCTTCCTTGATTTTGAACTATATGTATATATACCTCGCAATAATTTCAACAAAACTGAACTTATAAGATTACTGAAAAATTAATAATTCATTTAAAATACTTAGTGATGCGCAAATCTACGCTTACATTAAGCTCATTCACTCACCTGCAAACCACTCGATGCCCACATGGCGCGGTCTGCATCGTTGCCCTCGCATTCACGCATATGACGCACTGGAAAAAAAATAAAGAGGCGCATTGATTGGACGCATGCGAATACGTCGAACGGTAATCTTTATTGGTAATCACATATACGTTAATACTGGCTATTAGGAAAAAATCGCGAAAGAGCACAAAGAAAAGATCGTACAGCCGCTTTTATTCATGTTCATCACGAAGCGTGACTTTTATTTTATTTACATAGTTTTTACGCGCTTACACGTATAATGTCATTAAATCCCAGGACGCACGATGTAACACGTTGTTGTTTCTTAGCGATCGGGATGGCTGCCGCGATTAGCTGCCATAATCGACTTAACGTAATTAGGCGTCATTTTAATCGAAATATTAATAACTCGAGTCAAGAGGGTGGGCGAACACGTTAGAAATCGAAGGGTTGCAACCACCACTTTGTCATCGTCGTTAATCGACTTTTGCGACCGACTGGGCGGCCAATTCGTTCGGAAATTGCGACTTTTCCGGACGGCCGGCTATATTTTGCACGATACAGATACTCTGTTATTTTCTTCATCGTGTAGCTTAATGGTCCAATCTAGCGTAACACTACGCAACGAACCAAGAAGATAGATACAACATCTTTAGTATTCTACAGAATTATATAATGTTTATATTAATATAGACTATAATTTATAAAATGTGCGTTTATTTTTTAAAATATCTTATAAATTTTATAAAATGTATAATACATTTTATGTGTATTTTATATATATATAAAAGTTGAAGTCAACAAATAAGCGCAAAAATTATCTATCGGACGCAATTTCTTTAAAGGAAAAAGTTGTTTGTTTTAGCATAAAGTCTTGTACTTCGCGGACGCGAATTTGAAAACCCCGCATATACACTGAGAGAAAGGATTTTGTTAATTTAGCAAGCCACCGGTACCTTTAACAGGTGATCGGTAAATATAATATGACAACAAATTATGTTATTGTGATTGCTGCTAGTCTGCTATACCAACCAATTATTAGTAACAGAAACAAACTATATCGAATCTAACCTATTTTTTGGATAGACTTTAACTCGTTTACATAGAATTCGTAGATGATCGTGGAGTCTTAAGTCGTAGGAAACTGATCAAGCACAGTCAAAAATAGGGAGAATACTTGACTAGAATTAGTCAATTTCTTACGATTTGAGACCCTGCAACCGTCTACGACTTTTATATATATGTATGAGCCTTTTATTTGCTAGCAATACTATTGATTATTTGTTACATTGACGAATTAATTTGCAATCGTAACAATCGATCGTTTTTTTAACAAATATCACATTTGCTTTCCCTTGATTTGTTTCTATAACAAAATCATTTCTCTCAGTAGATATATATATATATATATATATATAGCAAATGTAATTTCCATTAAACTGTTTTTTACCGACTAACTTCAATTTATGTTTATGTAGGCACGAAAACTTTGATGTAATCTTTAAAAAAATATGCTTTGTTCCTATATTTATATATAAAAATAAATTTCATAATAATATAGATATCGACAAAAATATATGTTAGATGTAGAGAAGACAAAAACATACACAATCAATCTTAGAGAATCTCATAGTGTAGGATTAACAAGAAGAAATAGCGGTTGTATTGATCGATGCCAATTGAGATGGAAAGAGTTAGTTTCTTTTTATATCCGTGATAAAGTCGAGTGATCACGAGAAAGGGAAATTTCACTATTCAATTTCATTTCGCCATTTCAGAATAGTCAATTAGACAACTTATAACGCTTGCAAATATCGCTTTAAGAAAATATGCGTTCTTACTCGTGCTATCACTTTCGATTCGTTTCTTACCTCATCTTCCTGTGAAGATGCCAACTCTGGTTCGTTTTCTTCTAGTTTTGTGAGCAATTTGTCCTGAAAAAGAAGAACAATTTCTTTTATAGTGATATTATATAAACAAATTTAGTTTAATTTTGTTCAAGAAAGGAACGTCCAATTTACTGGCAATGGAAAACTCTAGAAGTATTTATCGAGTTTTTCGAAGCCAATTTTTTTTATGAACCCTAAAACCAAAAAAATATACATGTCGCGGCGTCAATATACAGCTTTGTTTTCGAGTTATAAATTTCTTAAAATTCAAAAAAGTAAACAATTGCTCCTGCGAATCGGGTTCGTATTCGAGGTTTGGCAACTTTTCTTTTTCTTTAAAAATGTTTCTGAATGATTAAAAAATTTGTTTTGCACACATAAACTAGGTATTAATGATGTGTACGTTCCGAGACAACGGAATTTCGAAACGTTCTATTTTATTGCAAAAAAGATATTTTCTAAACGTTTCCTTGACAAGCTTGAAGAATAAACGCGACCCGACAATGAATTTGTCAACACGCTATTGTAAGACTGTCGCTGAGAGTCTGAATTTTTTTAGGAAGGGGATAGAGACTATTGCATTTATGTCGATATTCATAGTATTAAAAAAAAATATGCGCAGGGTTATTCTTGTCCCAATGTATTCTAATATGTTAATTGTCTCTTATTGTTAGTAGTCTCTTGTCCAAAAGATAGCAATTTATTGTTGCAAAAATTTATATATTGTAATATCCATAAGTATTCTTATTGTTTGAAAGAAGTAATAAACGCATCAAATACATTTTAAAAAAGAAAAAAAATTACCGAACCTCGAATGCAAAGCCGATTCGCCGAAGCGGTCGTAAAATTTTACGGATTTTTAAAAATATATAACTCGAAGTAACGAGAATAAAACCGCATGTTGATAAATGCCGTGACGATCGTGTCACATATATTTGGTTTTGGATTCAAGAATCACCAAAAAAATTAGTATCGAAAAACTCGATGAACACTTCTGGTATTTCCCTTGTGTGTGAGATAAAAATTACCATAATTTAATTCTAAATTATAATTATTTCAGAGCTAACTATACAAGTCCTTGCTTTTATCGTATACGACACCTGCAGAACGCACAAAGTTAAGACGGTACGATTCACTGATTTTAAATGTTTATAATTCAAAAATTATTATTTCTCCTTGACATTCTAGTATTAGAATTTTCATCTTAAAATGATCTCAGAAATTTACACTTGAGCGTTGTTAAATCTTTACGGGATACCCTGTATATTTTTTTTGTAAAATATAATTATTATTACTAACTTTATAAGATAATAAGTATATAGAAACAGAGTTTTTAATTATAATTGTTTTATCGTGCAATTATAATCACAAATACTACACTTTTCTCTCAAGTGTAGAAAAAAGTGTTGCACGATAAAAAAATCTTTTGCTCTCTCTTCTAGAAATAAGAACATTATTTTCGCACAAATAAAAAGTTCTTTTGTTCTCGACCTAACGATGTGAAAAATTTCACAAATACCGGAAGCGCAATAATTAAAACAACTTTATAATATCGCATCAATTTTCGTCTAGCATAACATGTTACTGTTAGCATTACCGGTTAGCATTAAAAATGGAGAAAAGTAGATCGTTATGCTCACGAGATAAAGGTATGAGAGCAACTACAAAATGATCAGCTGCTGCTGATTCCGGCCAGTTTCCTCTCGAATCTGGCGTAAGACGATACAGTAAAAGGCTCCCAAGTGCAGTGCGTCATTCGAAACTTTCGGGTGCTCGACAATGCTCCCATCTTTTCTCGTGCCTATGCTGTGTCATTTATATATTGTTCGAAGAGGTAAATTGCTACCAATGTGCAAATTTGCTCGATATTTCTTCGAATTTCCGCGAGTGCCGGTTATTTTCATGAAATGGGCTGTAATGTAAATTAAACGTGCATATTAATATTTCAATATTCTACTCAATATTTATATTTGATGATGTTGTGTGTGTACTAATATTTTGTTATACAATTATATGCTTCTATATAATTTATCAAAACCTGCAATTAACTCAGAAGAAGATATACGAGTGAGAATCAGATGTAAGAAACAGTGTTTGTATATATATTTAACGTAAATACACTCTTCAAACCAAACAAATCAATGTTGGATCGAAACTAGATCATGCAATTACTCGCATGAATTTTTCATGTAAACGGCGCACATGATCGTGTTAAGTGCAATTCCGTTTCATTAATTACAGGCGACCGTACATGTGCCGGTATGATTTATACTAATGATGCTAACGAGTAATAAAAGTGCCACAAATGCAACTGGACTCCGGTGGCAATTAGCAATGATGGATGATTCGTTAAACAAGAAATTAACGAATTTGGCAAACATGCCATTTCGTAACGGGAGCATTTGTTTTCGTAATGTCCGCCTGCGTAAGCGAATAATCGACTATGTTGAACATTTTGAATTTTATTTTTGTTCTTGTCCGTGTATTCTATATCAATCGATCGCAAATCTTGGTTAGTTATTTTAATTGTAAATAGCCGATGTGACCATATTCGGCACGGTGTGCATCGCTTCTTATGGTTCTCATCCAACTGGAACGTAAAGATCGCTCGAGAAATGTAATATAATTTGAAATCAGGTAATCAGGACGCGTAACGCATTCTATACGGAAAATACATTCACGCGGTTAGCTATACGCTACGATAAATTTCTGATACGGCAGCACGCCACGTGGCATGCTTTCTTGAGATAACTCGAGCTTTCCACAGCGGAATTAAAGTGCGGGCCCTTTTTTTTACACTACTATAAGTCGTCCGGTGCAGTGTAACTAGTGCGAGAATCGAGGACGTGCATGCTTTCACCTGGCTAAAGTTAAAGGTCGTCGTTGACAACTACTAAATCCAGTGACCCCTTAAACTTAATAGCAATTTAATGCAACGCACCGCGAAATTCATGTACGAGTCTTAAACAATATAATTTATGAGCTGCACGATATTTTAGAATGGCTCTTTCTCTCTTTCCTGCATTAGTCTTTCCATTCGGCTGCCCACACACATACATATATATGTTTGATTGATTTCTTATTATATTAACTATTTTTCCTTTGATTACGCTCTTTATTTTTTTCTGTTTGTATCTTGTATCTTTTATTATCGCTTTATTTTATTCTATTTTTATTTATCTCCTTTGTTTTTTTTTTATTTATAATTTATGAATTATTTATATTATTTTTAATTGTAAAAATTAGAACAAAATCAAAAATAAATTAAAAGAAATTTTATTTTTTGTATTTATAATTTTATATATATTATTTTGTATACGATAAAACGTCCGTCCCAGAAAGTCAAGAGTTCTAGATTCAAACCCTGACTGATTGTGAAACGTAGGATATTTATCGCAATAAATTTTTTTACAGTGTTTTAATAGGTTTATTATCATTGTTATTAAATTGACGATCAATATGATTTATGATGTTATTTCCAGTTTTAATTTATAATTGAGTTTTAAGTCCAACAAATCGGATCGGCGCGCATTTTATAGAAGGAAACGTATTTGCAGATTTGCATATGAATATCATTAAGCTAATATTATTAACCAAGCTTTAGCCGAAAATGGAATTTTTCTTCTCTTATATTATTTTTCCTATTCTATGTTATTTTTTTTATACGTTTTATTTTGATTATCTGTATGTTCTTATACTGAAAAAAGTTGTTCATTTGACTAAATTAATTATTTATTTAACTAAATTAATTTAGTTGTCTTTCTTTCCTTCATTGAAAAACGATTAAATATAATATGTAGATTTAAATACATATGTATATTCTTCATTGAAAGAAATAAAGGCAAATTATATTAAATCAATTAACAGAAATAAACTATCTTCGGGGTTAAAACAGATCTTAATGCTTAAATATTTCAGAGTGAATTTATTATACATTTCCAATTCTGTGCAAATCGCGAAATCTTTCGGTCTTGAAACGCAATCGTGAACAGAACTAGAATAGTAATATCACAAATTAAATTGACAAGTAATTTAATCATTTTTTTTATACTAATAAGCATCTTAGAAAAATATTAATAATTTGATACTAATCTAACAATAAGTATCTTAACAACTGTAAATAATTTAATTTATTGCAAAAAATACTACCTCGGCCGCAGGAATCGATTAATTTGGTCAAACGAACTATTTTTTTTCTCGATGTAAACAACTTTTCGTAAAAAGGATATTAATCCTCTGTGTAAACGAAGATCATTTACATCCAGGCGATTT
This sequence comes from Trachymyrmex cornetzi, assembly GCF_001594075.2. Taxonomy (NCBI): domain Eukaryota; kingdom Metazoa; phylum Arthropoda; class Insecta; order Hymenoptera; family Formicidae; genus Trachymyrmex; species Trachymyrmex cornetzi. Next base: position 34,381 of record NW_017299806.1, read on the forward strand.
TTAAAATTAAGGCCATCATACATACAAAAATTTTAATTGTAATCATAAGGCGATAAAAACATCACAATCACAGTCGAGAGTTTTAAAACGTGAGATTGCATTTTGATGATTTGATGATTGGTCGATTTACTTGTAATTACGACTAAACTTTTTGTACGCGTAATGGCTTTTATGAACATTTCGAAAATAAGTGAGTCGGGCGCGACTCCTAAAAAAACTTGCGGAGTGTAATGCCATATTAACACTATATATAGACTATCTTTATCTATCTTTCTCTACGATTGTCACGTTAAAAGATATTGTAGTCTTTGTTTCGGCGATACCGCAAACATTCCCACTGTTCGAAGAATAGCGCCGCGTGAAATGCATTCTCGATGCAGCGTCATCAAACCGGTGCAAATCGCGAAGGCGTATAGTTGTTGCTTGGTAATGTTGATTATGTCGATAATAAAAAGTCTGACGTTTTGCTGTAACGGTTGTGCATAAGACGATGACCGACATTGCAAAAGTCCAATCTCTATATTATCCCCGTTCACTCTTCTCACCTGTTAACGGTTTGTTGGAAAAGATAACGTTTCTCCGATCGTAAAAGTTTCTTTCACGAACAGATCCTGCGGTAGCGTCAATCCTAGCGTTGATATAACCATTGGTGACGATTGTTTTCCGCGGTGGAATGTTTTGAGCCCGAGCAGACGGGCGTGAAAAAGCATCGTGAATTATCATGGCGAAAGTGTAAACGGTGACCTATTTCTCGAGGGGCTACTTGAAACTGTGTTTAATTATCCCGTTACACAATCGTGAAATAAATCCCGGAGCTCCAGGTCGTAAATTATATTTAGAGGCTTTCACTAATCGTAAAAATTGTTTGTTCTGCCTTGATCATTCAAGTGTTTTACAGTTTTGCAACCAGTAAATATCATGAGTTAAAATTCTGATTTCAAACATTTGCTGTACCGTCGAGTAATTATTTTTTTTTTTTTTCGATAATGTGAATACTTAAAAAATATTTGTTCATAATTTGATTAAAACTGTTATTCGATTATAAATTTTCGTAAAAAGTCATTCATTTTCAATACTCTATCGCTCGCTGGATATAAGGAGTTGAGAAGTGCAAACGGACAAGCAAACTCGACAGCCACTTAACGTTTTCCGTGCAAGCTTAATTACATCGGAACACGACATCACGTGCGTTGCCCAAGTACAAAAAAAAACAGCAAATTATTCTTGTGTTTCCCTCGGCGTTGTGTTGATACACGCTACCAAACAACGAGATATATATAATTGGAACAAAAGTTCGTAGCATTACTTTATTTCTATCACGTTTACACGTTTTTGAAAAAATTTTACAATTTGTTAGAGTAAAGTTTTAGATTTAAAAATATATTTCTTGAATTGCGAAACAATGATTCTTAATGGAGTTATAAGAAATTAAAAGCAAAATGCTTCTTTTATTTAATTCGCGATAACTCAGTAACGAAAGGTCCTCAGAACATTTACAAAAAACAATTTTATAGCGAAAACTTTAAGCTATCTTGTTAAAAAGTCGAAAATTTTCTCAAATTTTTTTTCGGGGATACGTGATAAGCCCACAAAATGAGAAAAAAGTTTCCTATTTTATTCATCTCGTACTTTCTATATGAAAAAATTATCAAACTTACAGAAACTCAAAAGACATAATAACCGCGAAAGTAAAGACTTCAAGCTTTAAAACTCTTTTTTAACTTAAATTTCGTTCATTTTTAATGAAGTTAGAGCTGTCTGAATTTTGCAGCGCTTTCGTAACGCGCTTTCGTAACGCTACAAACTTAAGTTCCAATCCAATAGATACGAGATACTTTGGTGTGTTTGTTCTTGAGTTTATACTTCACGTGGAAGTTATGACGTTCATTGTTCGATGATTAACTCATTTGAACACAATAGCTCAATCAGAATTTAATCAGAAACGTAGATTCTACATGAAAAGAACAATTTTGCTGAATGATCTAAAAGTTTACTGAATACGGAAAATAATTTTGTTAAATCATCAAAATAATTATGTTGGAAAATAAGAAATAATGAGCAATGCTGCAAAAAATTTTTATATTCTAGCAACCAGTTTCCAAAATAAAAATATTTTGATGCTTTAACAAAATTATTTTCAGATCTGTATCCAAAAAAATTTTTAATCTTTCAACAAAATTGTTCTTTTTGTTTAGATTATTAAATGTTAATCAATTGAAGGAGACGGTAATTCCCCTTGACAAAGAAGCATATCTTAACTTAGAGCTGACGTGGATTTGTGGCCCGGTCTCACCAACTCCGATTAAGCTAATCGGTCGATTAAATTTCAGTATTGCCAACTGCAAGACTGAAAACATAATTTCCTGGCAGCTGTGAAGAACGATATAATAATAACAGCATAGGTCCTTATTAATGGCATATTTCTCAATCGCGAAAAAGCCGAGACTAGGATATGAGTACTCGTCGGTGCCTCGCTAGAAAAAGATTTTTTAAATCTTGCAGTCGGCAATATTTAATCGGCCGATTAAGTTGTCGAATTTGGTAAGACCGGCCCTATTAGACTCACTTAATCAAATTTCTTTGTCAAGAATGTCAAACAATTCCATTTTCATTAAATTATATTTGCAACTTTAGATTATTTTTATTAAAAGTATATTTTCATTAAAATATACTTACTAGTGACTAGTCTATTCATTTTTTATGTCATTTTGATTAACAAATGATGGTTGTAGCGTAGGTCGAGTAGTGCACATTTACACCGAAGTTATACAGGCGGCCTATTTCAGGTCAGGTCACCAAAAAGCGAAGCCTGAGTTACCAGGTCAAGTCATCTCTCAAGCGTTTACAGCAAAGGACCTAAATAATTTAGGCCAAATTTAGGTTATAAATTGCGACCTAATTCATGGTGTAAACAGCCATTGTAGTAGTCATTGTACATGCTAACTTTGCATACATTGGGTAAATATTGAGCTACATTCAATATAAATAATTATGTATGGTATTGTTACTGATGCTGTGGGTGTATAAAGACGCCTCCTATAATACATATATTTGCTAATGTTGGCAAACGTTGGAAGCACCTTTATGCATCCACGACATCAGTAACTATTAACTATTATTTTGGCGTCAACTCCAGAGGATTAAATGAATTGAACACAAAGGAAATTAACACAGCTAGGAAACACAGCTAGAAACATATTTACCTTTTAGATAAATATAAGTGCTTTCGCGTGTCCGCGAAACCGAGCAATGTTCCTGGCTGTGTTCCGCGTGGAAACATTTTGCACGGCGAGGGGAACTAAAAGGATTCTTCGATAGGGTGGGTATCGCGCACCGACAATCTCCGTCGGCCATACGACACGCGACATAACGTGACCATCGCCAGGTTCAATGACGACGACCGCGGCGATTGGTCGAGGCCGACCGTCGTTAGCTTTATGCACAATTTAATACGGAAGACAGAAACGCATAGAGGGTTGAGCCAATAGGGCCTTTCGAAATACATTATGTACTGACGGTACTTATCAAATGGATTTCTTAACCTGGCTGAATCAATTGAAAAATAAGAATACCATAAACTGAATTTAATATTTACTATTTGTAATTCTTCAATTGAAGTCTCATACATGTATCATGTCTTATACGATATCGCGAGATTGAAATTGATTAGTTCATCAGATTTCCGTTAAAGGTATTATCTCTTCACTTTTGTTACAGGGGACACTATATTGCATCTGACTCTGCTTCCGACCGGTACGTGCTTCTATTGCTGCCCCATCCAATTGAATCGGGACGTCCAATTTCTATTGTATACCAGGTACATGTGCATGAATCAGAATTACTGTCACGCAATAATGTACCTATTCCACAAACGCTTTAATTGTAATTTAATATCGTTACCTATCGTTACATTAAGACCAAGACTATTAAACGGAAATTAATAATAATTAATCAGAAATTTTGTTAATCTATTAGTTCTTTAGAAAGATGTCAGCTAGACCGTTAATTAATCATTAACTAAGAATTTGAAGATTAGTTTTCCGATAGTCCGCAAAACAACGAGTCCATCATCGATTGTATTAAATTTCACAAATTTTGCTCATCATAGCGACATTTTTCTTGCGTTTCGCATTAATCTACGACAGGCGGAATCCAACGTATCCGAATGTATTGGATTTTAATGATGTCACAACGCTGCGAAAGAGTAACTTCAACGATAAACACCCGACTATTATTTACATACACGGATACAGCGACAGTAGTTCAGGAAAAGGTCCCATTAGTATACGAAATGGTACGTACCTTATAAATATCCAAAACCGATAAGCAGCATGTCGCATACAAAGTTATTGTTCGCGGAAAAGGCTTTGACGTAAATGCATAAGGAAAACAGCGTTCTGCCAAACTCGACAGCGCTTCACTCACGGAAAAAGTTTTAAGAATATCTGAAAAATTTGTGAAATAAATTTGAGCTTGTTTCACAAAACTTCGATGATGATAAATGTATGTGGCCATTTCCAGCTTCTTGGTAGGCGCGTGATGCTACAGCGACGTATCGCTCTGAATGCGAAAATAGCTTCTTAAAAGTCATCGCGATGCCTTCGTTTTTCTTTCCGCTCGTAAAGTTCGTGGTGAGCGAATAGGCTAAATCCATTAGTAACTACATGATCTACAAATCTATCTTGCTAAACCTCAAGAGACTGTCAGAATGACGAATAGTGGACACCATAACTTGCTACAGTAAATTGTGAAGTTTTCCACTCTTCAGCGCACAAATTGATCCAATTCAACTTTTAGTGGCCCCAAAGGAGTTGTCTTCGTTTATTCCTTGTTTAAAAAAAAAAATCTACGTGTTTATTTGATTGTTTCTAAATTGATACAAACCCCGTTTACGGTCAAGTTATCAAGAGAGAATGAGGTTTTTTTCTTTTTATATTTTTTATATGTAGAAAGGCTGTAGTGCGATATTTTAAAGTTATTGTTTTTCTATAATGTAATAATTTATATTAAAAACTTGATATATTTTTATATATTGATATAGTTTTATGATATAAAAATTATCTTTTGTTTCAGCTTTGAGCCGCTTTGTTTATTTGCTTAAAAAAGAGGAATTTTACTTTCTACTTGTTTGGTTTCTTTTTAATTTTTACAAACACGGTTTACGTTATCGAGTGAAGCGATTGAACGATGCCTTTTTTAATACTTTTTTATATGTACAAAGATTTTAGTATTTCCGAGTATTTGTTTCTACAGTTCATTAATTTATAACAGTTTAATATATAGCTTTATAATTTAAACATTTATTTTATGAATCTAATTTACTCTTTGTTTCAGCTTATCTGCGTAGTGGGCACTATAACGTGATATTGATAAACTGGCCTAAACTGGCAGTCTTACCATGGTACATAACAGCAGTGAGAAATGCCAAAGTTGTCGGACCTTACTTAGCGCACATGATAAGTTGGCTCGACGCACAGAAAGCTGTATCTTTATCCAAAATTCATGTGATCGGCTTCAGTTTGGGCGCGGAAGTTGCTGGTTTTATGGGAAAAGCTTTGGCACCTCGAAAGGTTAGATACTGTAGAATCCGCTTAATAACGATCACCACAGTTACACCGCATTGCACCGTTCGCTCGACTAATCGAAGGCCGCATTATCGGAACTGCATTAGTGCCAGGAGTTTCAATCGAGACGCGATATCGACGAGACCGACAGACTATATGTTAAGCGTGTGTATTTGTGTGTGTGTATTTGAGAAACGCGCTTTTAGATAGGTAGAATTACTGGATTGGACCCGGCTTATCCATTGTACATGAATACCGGTGAGGACGGTCACTTGACATGGGCCGACGCTGTCTTCGTTGATGTCATTCATACTGACGGCGGCAATTTTGGATTTCCAAATCCACTTGGCCACGTCGATTTTTACCCGAACGGTGGCGTGAGACGACAGCCCGGCTGTGATTTGAAGAGCATCGTTCGCATGGGCTTCAGGAAACTCATAAATCAATACAGTGAGTAACTCGTTACGATGTCGAGCCGCGAGCTCTCTTACTATTGTCGAGATCTTTCTTTCTCGAAATACCTCATTCCCTCTTTTAACCCTCTAGAGCTGACGGATGTATTGAATCGATTCAATTATATTCTTTATGTTACACATCAACAAACTTGAATTATTGTTATTAGGTTGATGCAAATAAAATGACGGTTTTCTATAATATGTGGTTTATTATAATATGCGGTTTATTATAATATGTGGTGATTTTTATCAATATATTCTCCAATATATTCTACAACATTTTTGATGCAAATAAAATGATGTTTTTCTGTATTACTATTAAGAGTAGCCGTAACTTCATTAAAAAATGAACAAACTTTAAATTTAAAAAAGAATTTTAAAGCTCTCTCTCTCTCTCTTAAGAATTTTACTTTCAAAAACTTACTATATTTTTTGAGTTTATGTAAATTTGGTAATTTTTACATATAAAAAACTACTAACTGAAAAAATGAAAAATTTTCTCCTAACTTTGTAGGTCTATTACGTGCCCAAACAAAATTGAGAAAATTTTTTACTACCTATCATGAAAGCTTGAAGTTTCCTCTACAAAATCATTTTTTAATAATGTTCCTACGATTTTTTGTTCCTGAATTATTCGCGGATTAAGTAAAAAAAAAGAATTCTGACTTTGATTGCTCCGTTAAAAAATATTATATCGCAATAAAAAATATACAGATTTTAAAAGCTGAAATTTTGCTCTATCGAATAGTATAATCGCTAATTTTTTAAAAATGTTGTAGAATATATTGTAGAATATATTGTAGAATATATTGGAAAATCACCACATATTATAGAAAACCGTCATTTTATTTGCATCAACCTAATATTAAAATAAATTTAGCAATTCATTCTTTTTAATAAGAGTGCTTATTATATAAGAGTGTGTTCCTTAAAATTAATTGGTGTCTTTTAATTGACATATATTAAATAGATATTAAATCCTAGATAGCACATAAATATACTATAGAAATGTTTTATAAATGTTTATTTAGAATACTCATATATTCTATAAATACTGAAAATATTGTCAAACATTAATGATATGTTCATAATATTTGAATAACACAATTATAAATGTTTTACGAACATGCATAGAATATTTTATATAATGTTTTATACAATATTCTATGTATTTTTACATACGTCTGAATCTGATCTTATCCATATTGTAAAGTTGGTACACTATGTATGTGCAATTTACTAACTCTACGAATATTTTGAGAAACATTCTATGAATGTTCTTTTTATTACGGATATGAATTTCTCATTAGAATATTCTATATATTGAGTCGGAACAAAAATTCGTAGCGCTACGAATTACAAAATTCAAGCAGCTGTAACTTCGTTCAAAATGAACGAAATTTAAATTTACAAAAGGGTTTTTTTTAAAAAAGTTTTTTTAAATAAGTAAACCTTATATAAATAAAGTAATATATTACGAACAATGTTACAAATATTGGAATCGACATTAGAGAGTTAATATCGCGTTTCGAAGCATCTACATCACCGTCATAAGTTTCGCTAAAAGTAAATCGTTGTTTTCTGTTTAGTTACCTGTGGACACAATCGAGCGTGGCGTTATTACGCGGAATCAGTGGAGAACCCTTATGGATTTGCCGCGAGTCGATGCCCAAAATGGCGACCCGGGATCTTGGCAAATTGCGTGTGGAAACCTGAGGCTTACATGGGTTACGCAGCCGATACCAAGTATCGGGGCAAATTTTATTTAAGCACGAATTCACGATCGCCGTACGCCATGAATTTGACAAGTCACAAACTTAGCAAATGAACGTTACCATACGTTAATCTTAATTTGGATGAACCAGATTAAGAGGCGAACGATTTTCGATCGCTTCTGCCAGGATGATTATCTTGGATAAAACTTGACAGTGGGAAAATATAAAAAATATTTTTTTGTAATTCTTATATGTTTAAACGCGGGAAAGCTTCTGTATTCCTGTTACTTCAGTATTCTCTATAAACGATTCATGACCTCAATTAGTGTTACTTTTTCTTTGGAGAATTACTAAAGTGACATTGGAAGTTTTTTCTCCTTAAAATAACAGAGTACGTGATGGAACATGGTTTGGTGTAGCAACAATATCGAAAAGTTCGAACTAAATTGCGATAAGTTGAAGGGAAAATAACTAACTTGTGCTGACTATTTTAATGTCGAGCACTGTGATCTCGTGCCAGATAGCAGCACGTTGTTTACAACATTTATCGTTCTAACTTCTAACTCTAGCTTTAATTGTCAATGCTCTACGAGTAAACGTCACATGACTATATAGTTATACATCTATAATTCAGATGAAATACGTGACCAAATTTTGCAACAGCGGACTTGCTGAATATATAAATACTCACTTTTATGACAAACGATATGTGGAAAAAACGAATTCAAATTTTTGTAGAAACATATTTTTAACTTGTATTTATATTATTAATATACGTTGCCTCTTTTATGAGCGTGAAGAGTTATGTGCAAGAGTGAAGAGTTATACACAATACTAATCGCTCAAATGAATTGATATTGATTAACTGCAATTAAGTTTAATATCTATATCTTTTTTTATAACGATGCTTTTATATACCGCGTGAAAAAAGTATAGAAAGCTAAAATAAAATATCAGAATAAAAACGCTAATAATCGAGGAAGCAACTTGCAATTTTCGTGTTATTTCCTCTACATCCTGCCTTCGAGATATGTAAATTTCAAGGCCGAAGAATTTTATTATTTTCCATCTTGGGTAATCGATGAGGAAACCTCTGGAACCATATGCCCTTCGAACAAGAGGAAGCACGTGCTCATATTAAAAATTACAAATGCCAGCTTGAGAGAATATCAATGAAGAACCAGACACATGTAGGAAAAAGTTGGAAATATTTAAAGAAACCCCGAACGAATCGCTTTGTATTGCTTTTATTCTGCACCATTCTAGAATTATGAAACGCAGTGATTCTCTACGACTATCTTCATGTGTTTTTAAAGATTGTTTATGACTAAATTAATATACTGAGTTTGTCTCCGTTAATAATGTTTAAGAATTTTATTTCTTATGGATGTCCATAGTTCGTCCTCTTAAGAAAGTATGGTTCCGCGAAACTCATTCAACTTCATAGAACTTGCTGGCCGAACTTAAGTTTCGAGACAAGCCAAATTGCACGTCGTGGCTGAGAAAATTCCCTCTGCCGTTTTTAATGCTCATTAGACGAAGATAACTTTTCTCGTCCTTTTACGGAAGTAACTTTCTCAAAATATCTCGCGAAAGACTTCTAAAATCAGTCCACGAAGACAGCTCTTCATTAAATTTTATCAGTGTAGTTATATGTTTGTATTATAAGTTCTTTTAAAGATATACCATGTCAGCGATTATGAAAAACATGAAATCTGGACTATTGAAATATAGAATGAAACAATAACACTAGTTAGACGAACTGTAGACAGAACAATATAACATATTCAGTGGTCGGAATGTAATTTCAAGGATCGATAAGATGATTTATGTACGACAGAAACATTCCCTGACTCATCTGGAAGATAGCACCGTGACCTTTCACGATCGCGTACCGTTAAACTGCATTGTTCGATTTCGGAATACATTTCGTAGAATGAGCAATGAGGTAATGTAATCAAGCGCGTGGAAAGCGAAAAAATCGCGCATTGTCTTTTAAAGCAAAAAAGAGAATTCCCTTTCTCTCTTTCTCTCTCTCTCTCTCGAAAGAGACGTTAGGAGAATCGACAAAGTTGAAAATACGGTAAGCCTTAGAATCACGAACGACATAGACTCCGTGGGATCTGGCTTGCGGTCAATCAACCCGGCATGTACACTGAAAAATTCAGTACGACGGGCAGGTCGATAAGAATCCAATGGCCAGGGTTATAGATGACCCTAGTCTTGAAAGACCACGTTATGTGGAAGGTGTAAGGCGGTTTTCGCAGTCTACGCTTCAGCACGTTCGACCGTGCTCGGTGTTGGTTCCTTCTCTCTTGGGGAGAAGCTCCCTCGAGTATCGTTACCAGCTATATTTTATCATGATTATATATACATATACAGCACGTATGAAGTTTCTGTGCATTTTCACTATTATTTAGAATTTATCAGTTTAAAAACAATTTTTTTCGGCAGAATTAAAAATTTGGCATTGTCCGCTTTCAAAATTTAAATTTATTAATTTATTAATTTAAATTGATTAATTTTATGATTTTTTATGCTTTCTTATTTTCTCTAATAGAGATTTCTATTTTCGCATCTTTTTTGCAAAGTGCTTAAAAATTCGTAAGTTCAATTACTATCTACAAAAATTTAATACTGAAAGGTAGTGATTAATTGCTTATTTTTAATATTAATACAATCACTAATGATTGTAAGACCCACTTAATATAAGTTGATTAATTTCAAGGAAAAGCATTGATTAATTTCAAGGAAACAAAATGAAAACTTGTATAAAAAAAATTAATGTTAAGTTTATTTTAATAAGAATAATCCAAATTGTAGATATAACATAAAGAAAATTGAATTGTTTAATTTTTGGAAATGGAATTTATAATTGATCCTCCATCAATTATAAATTTCTTTGTCAAACAATTTAATTTTCTAATTATTTTTATTAAAACAGATCCACTACTAATAATTCACTATCAACTCAAGGATATGTATAATTGAATGGGACCAGAAAACCTACATATGTCAAATTCGCAGAATTAGAAGCACTATTATTCAATGCTTTTAATATATAAAAATTATCAATAATTATTTTTTTAATATTAAAATTAGCCAGTATAAAAATTTTTGTATAGAATATAATGGATAAAGTCCGGAGTTTATAGATAGATTTCGTAATTTCTTAATATTCGCACGGAATTTTCTTTGCCAGCCTACGAAGAAATAGAACTGTCTCGCGGTTATCGTCGTCGTTCATACACTTTGCGAATCGATGAAACGAACTAACGTCGGCGGTTTCCGCGCTGCTAAAATCGCTGCTATGTATCGACCATTCGATCCTTGCATCGTTGGGAGCATTGTCCTCTACGGAAATGAGAAACGAAACACGAAACGTACCACCACCTCCACCGCCACCGCCGGCGTCGTGGATATCGATCCTTCTTTGTTCTCGTTGTTGAACATGCTTAGACTCGAGCAATTCGCGTGTGCACCCTATGACGGTTACATTACGTGTGCATGTGAAGAAAAACTCGGACGAGTACTTCCTCTATACTCTGTCTCTACCATTCATACTTTCTTTCCATTCTTCGAACCATTTATCTTGAGTAAAGCTTACCACGTACAGGATGTGTCCCAAAGCGCTAACATAATACTCTCATTTTTCTCTGCAGCTTGTCTTGTAATATCAATCGATGAAATGATGACAGCTTTGTCGAATAAGAGATAAATTGAGTAGCCCATTAGAAAAAGTCATTATCTCCACTTGAAATGTTTTTTGAGAGAACAAAAGCTGAAATAGTTTTTCTTATGTCATTCTTATGTCATTAATAAGATCTTTTTTTAAATTAAGAAAAATTCATTATTTGTGTTTATTAAAAAATTCATGTTTTAGTTAACAAAACGTAATAATACAATGTGCTGTAGTATAATATAGCATGAAAAATACAATTTCTATTAAAATAGAATTCATTTTGCAGCTAGCGAAATATTTTAGCTGATTTTAGAATAAAGTGTTTATCATTTTTATTAAATATTGATAGATATAAGTGTAATTGTAACAGTGAGATTTTGCAGATTTAACATGTTTTCTCTCTACAATAGTAGGATTTAATTTTTTTGCAATTAGGCTTATCTTTTTTTATAATTTGCAACTGTTTTCCATATTTTTAAAACATTCATAACCAAGAAATCCAAGGGTTGCAATCTACTTCCTTTTTTTAATTTTTTTATATAACTACTTTTGCATATTGGCTATTCAACTACAATACTTTCGCATATTGGCTATTCAATTATTCCTTGTTTTACATGGCTTTGTACTCCACACCGATTCATTTAGCATAAAAAAAAATGTTCAAATACATTCGATAATGTCAGGCAATTAGCATCGTACAGATGTTTGCGTTTATTTGTCCGAAAGAGACCACCAAAGGCATTAACGTCTCGTTAATATTTATTTATTACAAAGGACGCGAGCCTACAGCACGTCATGAATAGACACATATACTTTTATGTTTTCAAAGAGGTCATTATTTCAGACCTTTATTATTACAAACTCCGAGAGTACACCCGATGACATTATACATTCGTGACTGTTGTCCGAGGTCCGAAGGGTGCGCGAACTTGTCCGCCCTTTCCCATTCTATTCATTTTGTTCTGTTCTAATTCCAAGCTGTCCTATAATGGAACCCGAGTAACTAAATTGAGTCTGTTTTTCCCAGACAGTCAGAAACAACACTGTAGACAAATGCAAATCTGCTTTCTCATGCACATTTGATAGAACGCTATATATTTACAACGCGAGAAAATATTCGAGAAATAACCTTCGATCATCGAGATAAATTATTCGCATTTTCGAAAATAACAAATTAGTGTAAAAATTAATTCAGACTGCTGCATATTTCACTTTGTTTAAAAAAAATAAAATATAAAAGATGCAGCATTTTCTCGCGGTAATATGAGATTTTATTAAAATATTTATAATTTTGAATCAGAGAAAGGAAATGAGAATTGAATATTTGAGATGTATGCAAAAAATTATATCGTTCCCTTCCCAGGAAGAAATGTTATATATATATATGGACATATTTTATATATAATTTTATATAATTTTATGTAATTATATATATAATTATATATGAAACATTTATGAATTATAGTATATGAAACATTTTTCCCCCCCGGATTACTTTGAAATAAAAGTGATGTAAAAAAATGTGACTTTCGAGTTATTTTCATGAATAAATTAGGTAAAGATTATTCTATCACCAAAAGTAAACTAACTTAATTTCACAGTCCAGTCCCAAAATAGCACTTGTGTCGTTCTTAAGATTTCCAAAGAGATCATCATCACCTTCTACAAAAGTGACATATTTGGAGTTGTGTTATTTTTGTAAATAAAAAGAAAAGTCTTCTATAAATAATTTACACTGTTAGAAATCAAAGGAATGGTAACCCAATCCCATGAGTTAAATAACATTTTATTTTTCACTTCCATGAATTGTATCATTTTTTTAAATAAGAGAACGATTGTGCTTTTTCGCTAATTAAAATTTAAAAAAGAGTTTTTAACAAGAACTAGTTAATAATGTAAGTTTAATAATAACTCTTTCAAACGCTCGACTTCAAATCTTAAACCGAGATCAATACCTGCTCTTGTAATACGATATTATGTTAATATTATGTTAATTTATGCATTGCTTTAAAAAATGTTAATATAGCGGAAAATAAGAGTTAATGAAGCAAATCTTTATGAAATACTACAAATATAATAGTGACACACAGAGAAAAAACCCGTTCAAGAAACTGTCTCTTGAAATTGAATAACGCTCATGCAATCCAACGGAAGCGAAAGATTGCATCAACCATATATCGCACTTTATGGTGATTCGTGCGACTTTAATGATATTATCAACCCTCGAATGTGTCAGAGGTCGACGACCAAACTCTTGGGAGTGTATTATTTAACTTTATGCCACGAGCTCCTGATTTTAAACTGATATGCATGCGCTTTCTAAAAGTGCGCAATATAATTTATATCTTAAAAATTCATTAATTTGAAAATGTTCTCTCGGAATAAAACCACATAAAATATCTATAAAGAAATATTGGAATATTGGAATATTTTTAAATGAAAAAATAAAGTGTTTCCGGACAATTTCAAAAGTTTGCAAATAAAATAAAACAAATAGACTTTTTATTGAAAATTGTTAGAACCGCACAGTTTAGATCGTTAGCTGGCCATAACAGTGGATCGAAAAGTTTGTCAGATCGTCGAGCGCCCGACGGCATCGACGCGTTAGCCGTTGCAGGGTGGTGAACAACGAGTCTCTGGAATCGCGTGGACATGCACTTACGTGACTCGAAAGAGGAAACAGCAGCGGTGTAAAACTTTAGTCAGCTAACGGTCGCTACCACAAAATACAACCCTGTTAGCTTGTTATTTTCTGCAAATCCAATTATACTGCATCGAGGGAGAAAATTCTCTCTTTTTGTTTTTATATCTGTTGTACCTTGGACATGTATGATCTGTTGTACTTTAAATGTATGTGCCCATTTTTACATTAATATAAAGAAAAATATCTCGAGAAGAATAAATAAAATAAATAGCCTATGCAATATAAAAGTTGATGAGATTTTAAACAACAATGTCAAGCATTCGTGTTCAAACTGATTAGACTGAAAGTCTGAAGTAGATATATTTAACTCGACAGTATTTATATTTTGCATTATAAAAAAATTATAGAAATTATAAAAACTGAAACTTTTTTTACCTTTGACATCAATTCTTATCGTAAAGTATTTTATGTTTGCCGTTATTATTTATTATAATTTTGTGCGACTTAACTTTCATTTCTTTGTTTGCAACTGTAAATTATTGACACATTATATTTTTTTATTCTTTTATTGTTATGATTTGGATTAACTTTTTTCTATTTGTCTTATAATAGTTTGGGAGACATCTAGATTTTAACAATTTTAAACTCGTAATAAATTCAAGATCTACATAGCCAAGCGTGAGATAAAATCTTTATGAATTTTAACTATAATTCCAAATTATGTTATTAAATATATGTAAGTATATATACATAATATATAGAGGAAAGGCCCCTATTATGAGATACCGAATTCATTTTGGGTAAATGCTAGAAGTCTATGGGCAGAATTAAAAAAAATAATAGGTCATTTGGAAGAGAATTTAATAAGCTGTAAGATAATGTTATAAAATTTAATTCAAATTTCATTTTTTTTTTAAATTAAAGAAATGTTAAAAGTGAACAAATCGCAAAGTCAAAAAATTATGCTTTTAATATGAGATTCCCCGAGAAATCGATAGTAAAACGCAAAGTATATCAGTATTGTAATTAAAAAACTTCATTTAATGTGTTTCTAAAATACGAACACAGCCAGCGTGCGCAAAAAATGAGCATGCGATAGATTATACCCAGAACTCGTCTTCAGATAGTTCGAATCAAGCATCGCAGAAATAGGACGTTCATTTCGGTTGTTCTTTTTATTATTAAACAATAACATTTATACTTTAGCAACGATTTTCACTATGACATAAGAACATGGGTTATTTCATATTAGAAATACCCCGGGTATCTCATATTACGATTTCCACGTCTTACGGTTTTACGATCATCAAATCTAACTTCTGCAATTAAGCAATTCAACATATCCCGTATTTTTCTATTAGTACGACCTTACTCTATCACTACATGAAGAATTTATTGCCAAATATTTATTTATTAAATAATAAACAAGGTTTAAAAGCTCATTTCAATGAAACTTGAAGACATCCAAATTCTAAAATCTTTTTTTACAATGACTACAGGCATGATTTAATAATGAACTTTCTACTAAATAGCTTTCAATCCAAGAGCAATAAATTCATGGTGGAACCAATAGGAAGCGTTTATTAATAGTTTATTAATAGTTTAGCAGAAACGCCGCTATCTCATGTTAGGCGCCTATCTCATAATAGGGGGCTTTCCTCTAAATTATTATATCTGTGAATTTATATATATTCTTTACATATTTCTTTATATTTCATATTCATTTATCAACTACGTTGTTGAAGATGGTTCAAATTTGGGTCAAACGTTGAACTTTTATGTTAAATATTCTTTATTTTATCAAACACAGGATGGATCATTTTAATTTTCTCAAAATCTGTAAGTTTAATATACAATACCTAATACAAGGCATCCGACTGACGGTTAAAACCTTTTAAACCTTTTCAGAGTCATGATCTTGACACCATATGCCAAAGTCAATAAGTCTGTTAGCGTTGCTTGCACTTTTGGCACTCTTGGAAAACACCCTATAAAAATTAAAAACTCTGAATGATATACGCGACTGTTTTGACATTTGTTTTATTCTAAACGTAGATGGATCAGTGGAAACTCGAAACTGCCGCGAACGGCATTGAAATAATATCGAAAATAAAGAAGAATGATATCTGATGCCGATAATCTCGAATGAGGTACACATTGATTTTCTTTTCCTCGTCCTTCATCTATCCTTCGCTATCGTCGTTGTCACGACGGCAGTAAACGAATACAACGATTAAAGTCCACGTGCTTGGTTAGGTACGATCAGGATCTTAACGTCAAGTTGGCGTGAGCCTTATCTGAGAAATGCGAGAGCCGTCACCTACATCTCGTCCGCGTACCATCGGTTTCGTAAGAATCGCTTGATTTTTGAACGACGGTACTCGGTTTATTCGGTTGCTTTTACTAAAGTTCATGTGTTTATTGTCAAGGTTGAAGTTGATCGCTCTTTTGCGGAAACTTTCAAGGCTCCCCTGGTATCATTTAATATCACGCGAACAATGTTGATGCAATGTTAATCTCTTTCAAGTTCGCTTTTTTTTCGTCCGTGCTGATAATGGAATATCCTCTCGTTTTCTCCTTCTCCCTTGCTGTCCAGTAGTTCCAGTTTCCGATAGTGAGTAACACGTGGTGATAAATCAGTTGGCTGGACGTGAACTGGCTTCGTGAAATTCCGGTTTTCACGGCACCGCGAACGCGGTCCACGGTTATGGAGGTTGTACACGAGGCATTCGAGATATCCCAGTAACGATCCGTCGACTGTATATGTAGCTTCTTGGCAGGTTTCCCTAGTGTCCCTACTTTTTATTCGTTTCATCTTGCCGCGGTCGCTTCGCCAAGTCTAGTCCTAGCACTGACTTAACAAATTGTCCAAATCGGAACGTCGCGCAAGGAACGACCTTGTGAGTTTCACTGGAAGACCGTGAATTTCAAACAATTTATATATGTCGTACAGCTGAGATTTAATTTATATAAGTGGAATAATGGTCGAGAGAGATAAATTCCTCGGCGGTTTTGCTGGATTCACACTGGATCCGACGTGTGTCGTACGACATTCTGCAATCATCGATACGAAATAAAATTCTGCTTTCTGATTGGTTGCAGAGTGTTGTACGACGCACGTCGAATTCAGTGTGAATCCAGCATCTCTTCTATCCGGAATCGCGAACAAGAACTGCCCTTCGGCAGTTACTTTTCAGCGAGGGAATTACTTGTTAGAACATGCCGTTTCCGATACACTATTACCGCGCATCTACATATATCGCAGAGTCACCGTAAGTCGTCTTTCCATCAGCAATCAGCATCTGCTAAGTCGACCGCACGATAGCCCGACGGACGGGAATCAATACGTGTTCAGAGTTTACAGTTTCCCGGAGTTTCCGTACACAAATTCCACTGCAGCATTAGCTATCTCTTGAGTGGACATGGGATACAATAAGCCACTCGGCAACCTCAGATTATTTTTATAAATATTTGTTTACACTCTCGCTTACACTTCAAATATAATAACACAACAATTTTTAATTATACATAAAGAACGACTTTCCTAAAATAAACAATATCTTTATTTTAGACCGTATATGTGAGAAACACAATCAATACTAGGAATTTAAAATGCCTATTACGGTCGAAGCTGGATCTTCGTTGCTTTAAATAATTCAATTTTGAATTACTAATATATACTTGCATATGTACCATATTGTAGTCTTTTTTTTTCAAACTGCGCGCCGAATTATTTTTCCTTTCCGAAGGCCTCGGTGGTCTAATGGCTTAGGACGCTCATACGGAATACAAGAGATCCGGGTTCAAGTCCCAGCCGAAGTAATATTTTTTGCAATAAATTTATTAACAGTTTTTAACATATTATCTTTATAATATATGATGCTTGATGGTAGCATCGAATTATTAAATTGCTTGTCAATTTAATTCGCGATTACTAGAGAGTAGTTTTAATTGCGTTTATTTAGTCCGGAAAAATAATTCGGCGCGTAGTTTGAAAAAAAAAACACTACAATATGTGCAAGTACATATATAGTATATATTAGGAATTCAAGATTGAATTATTTAAGCAACGAAGATCCAGCTTCGACCGTAATAGACATTTTAAATTTCTAGTATTGATTGTGTTTCCTAAAATATTCAAAAATTTAGATACAAATCTAAAAATGCATAATTTGGCTTATAGAATTGAAACGCAAAATATTCTCAATATCGTGACTTTTGATAAACAATACAGATTGTCCTATGAATTACGATTCAATTTATTAACATCTAATATACAATTCAAACGTTTCAACTTTAATAAGTTTTCATCAGTGTTTACTTTCAATCTATTAATTCTTCAAACCCCTACATTAGATTATTGATTTTGAATGAATTCCTATCATACATTAAATAAATTAATAGTAGTTTACATATATTTAGGTTCAGTACTTTTCTTATATACGTTATTTTAAATCGACGTCTTCATCTTGTCAATATTGTCACTAAGTCAATGTTGTAACGTCAATGTTATCCAATTTTTCAATTAATATCGAGAATCTTATTAAGTCAATTATAGCCTAGTCTATCCTTTTTTTTCTCTTTATCTCACTTAACGAAACAATAGAGAAAAGAAAACTAAGTTTTGGACAGGTCTGTTTCAGCAGCTTGAATGTCTTACATAATTATTTCGTTAGTTGAACAAAATTATTTTTAGATCTGCATTTAGCTAAATTTTTAGATATTTCGACAAAACAGTTTTTTCCCCATTTATATAAGAATAAGTTATATTCTTTTTGCCGACATTATTTGATTAGTCAATAATTTTCTGTCAAGTTAAAAAATAATTTTTCCTCTTTTCTGAAAAACTTAATTTTTTGAGTTGTTTCACTTTTGAAGTAAGAGACCGATATGTAAATAATATAAATGCCGCGATAACGACGGAAAATCAAGACATCGCTTTCCTTTTCTCTACGAAATTACGATGAAAGGGTTAATTATAAATTTACTTGATACGAAAAATTATACGGGTACGGAATGAATGAAGTTTTGGAGATACGGAGCATTAGGTGCATTCAAAACAATAAAATCGCGCTGCGCGTTCACTTGATGCGAAACGCTATCATGTCTCTTGATCGTATCAATGAGTGCATTCAGAACAATTAACAAGCGTTCGCTGAACGCTCAGTGAACTCTTTTATCTGATTAGCATATTCCATTAGATCTTAAAATATAGACCAATCAGATGAAAGAGTTCACTGAGCGCTCAGCGAACGCTTGTTAATTGTTCTGAATGCACTCATTGATACGATCAAGAGACATGATTTATTTCAATCTTATTTATTTCGTGAGATAACGCAAGAGACGTGAGGATCGAAATAATAAAAACAAAAGGGTGGTTAATAAGGAACACAAAGGTATACAAAACAAGTGGTTATACTCTTTAGGAGATGATACAGCTTTCTCTAAGAGATAGGGGATGATCACGTTACCTCAGGGTAATCGAACCCTTTCATCGTTTCTTCGCGCTCTCTCGCGTAGTTTATCCTTCTTCTCACCCTACCTCATCCGCTCGTGTTATTAACATCCTCGTAGAGACGGGGTATGTAATCTCGTATCATCTCGTTGACGGACCTTCAATAAACGATGTACATCGAGAAGCGTGAACCCTTTGATTAGAAAGGGTAAAATGATTTTTCCCATGAACCCGTCGGCATCGTTGCTCGCGTCAGGGATCAATATTAAACGGCAATAATACTTTCACTGCGTCACGTTTCAGAGTTGTTGTTTGTCTTCGGAATACGATATACCGAAAGCAATCTCATCGGATATATGTATAATAAATGGCTATTGAGACCAATAATAGTACACACCTTTATTTTCGGTTACCGTTTATCCGTTCTATTTTTTGCTTTTTGATTCGTATTTCGATGCGACTTATATTTTCGTTTCCACAATGTGAAAATAATATCCGATAAATTCGAGCCAGTATAAATAAATATACAAATGTATTTATGTATAGTTACATCATATAATTTTATTCTGATTAGCCACTAAAGGTAAACTTAGATCTATGACGTAACAACAGGTGGGATAGTTTGATCGAGAGACGCAATTCTTTTACCTACCGGCAGGTAAGTACAAATTTAACAAGCACGATTAAAAATTTACTCACGATTTTATGGTGAAGATGTTGAAGTTCTCTTTCGGTTACTCTTCTACGGGACAACTCGCGTTGCTCCTGCCTGTACTGGTTGTACTTGTAGAAGAGATACATCCCGGGTAAGGCTAACACCACCAGAGGTCTCATGAAGCTGGACCGTCCACCCTCACGAGGACGTTGTTCCGGTAATTCTGGGTCCTCCTGCGGCTGACCGGCTCCCTCAGCGACAGCCGGCACGGCTGCACCAGCTGCTGGCATCCTTCTGCAAAATACCAAACAAATTCAGAATTAAGTCTCTTATTCTGAATTAGATAAATTATGAATATTTTTCAATACATAATAGAAAAGAGAATATTAAGTTTTAACTGTTTTTCAGCTAACAAGAAGTAGTTTCGAGATGTATAAAATATTACATTAAAGAGCTGCTTAAGTCGAATTGTGTGATGATTGTTTATTTTGGAAAAATATTGACAGCAAGAGAAACATCTCTTGAACAGCAGAGAAAAATCTCCTTTTAAAGCCTTCACAAGAAAAGAATGGTTCTGCTGAGGTATCTAAAAATTTAGCTAGATACAAATCTGAAAATAATTTTGCTGAACAATCAAAATTAAGCAGAAAAAATTATGTGGAAAACTCAGGCATGAACAATGCTATGAAAAATTTGGACGTTCTAGCAACGTCCTACATAATTATTTTGATATTCCAAAATTATTATCAGATCTGTATTTGGCTTTTAGATACTCCAGCCAAAATCGTTCTCTGTATAATATTTATGCCCGGATTCATAGTCATACTTTATACTTAACGTTTCCTTAAATTTATCTTTAGATGCTCAGTAGCCGATAAAATAATTCGTAGAGTATCTGAAGATAAATTTAAGGAAACCTTAAATATAAGACCTGACTATGAATATGAGCAAATAATTTATGCATCTCGAAACTTCTTCATGTTAGTTGAAAAACTGCCAAAACTTAACGTCCTTCTATTTGCAAAAAAGAAAGTTATATATTATGTTGAACAATTTATATCTGGATAATACCTTTTTTGTTCTAAATATTTCTCTCTGAATTGTGCTATAACTGCAGCATTATTGTGAAGCTTAATCAGCTAACGACAAGGAATTCTCAGTGACCGACACGATGTACTACTGCGCCGCACAATATACTCGTCCCGGTGTGCATTGTGGCTTCATTGAAGATATCGAACCACGATGCCAGCTATTCCGCTCATTTGAAGAACATCCGGCGAACTGAAAGCGTCTAGCTCGATTATTGTAATTTCCGATTTTTTTCACTTAATACACACGCGTTTTAACATTTCAGTCTCTTGGGGTTTCCCTTAAATTCTAAGGTATTAATTCTCGCGAAAACGGCGTGATCGACGACACGCGGGATTTTAGTTTTTTGTTGTCAAACGAATGACGAATTTTAGGACAAAGGAATTAGCTATTGCTTATTGGTTCCCATCAAATTCATTTTTATTTCTATCCTCCGCCGTTGCGATACCGGGCCAGTAGGCGCGCATAGGTCGTTGTAAACTCCCAACACGAACTTATCCTTCTACTTTTTCTGTCATTTCTAGATATTTATAGTCTTCTCTAATGTATGTGTATGTGCTTCGTGCTATGATATCTAGAGGAAAATGGTTTCCCACCCGCATATATCCTCAAATCTCGCGACTTTAATCTCGCAACTGTCGCAGCTGCGATTATTTCCGCAAACTCTAGTATAGGTTTTTGTATTTCTTGATTTAGAAGCTACAAAAAAAATAGACAGACGTTTCGCACTTTTTAAGCTAGATACGCCTTTATATAAATTCGTATAGATAGCACGATATATTTTTAATTTTGTTTTTTAATATAAAAATAAAAGCAAACTTTTTTTTATTTCGATAAGAAACTGTAGAACTATAGAAAGTGCCTAGAAAGTGTAAATGAAACTGTCATTCTTTTTTACATTAACTAGAACAAAACAGTACGCTATTCGTACGCTATTCGGCATTTAATACTATTAAAAAAATATACATACAAGTGGTCAAAATGAATAGTCACAATCGCTTATATTTATATCAAATATAAACGACCACAGTGAGCAGCGTGTAATGTAAAGTGTACTAAAGTATAATTTTCTTTTATTTCTTTTATAACAAAAAAATGACAAAACAAAAATACTATCATTTTCACATTACCTTGCGGTAGACAGTATGATGTGCTTTTTAAAATAGGTTTCCCCATTAATCCACTTCTCATAATATTTATCCTATTATATTCAGAGGACGTCGTTAAAAATTTTAGAATGTTTTTTGAAAAAGCTTAAAATGGTTGGATGTTTTTGATATTTAAATTTGCTTTGGGGATCTTTATTACATGCACATTAATTTTTTATCATAAATCTTATTTATTGTTACATTTCAATATAATCAATTTGATTTTCCTTTTTAAATTCCATTACACCTTCAGTATGGTAAAAATAAAGAATATGAAATTTCATAAGAAATTTTCTAAATTAACATTTATTTAATATCACTCTGACATAAATACGGTAAATATTCAGAAGCCACAAATAATTTTAAGAACTCCCCATACTCCCTCTCTTGCTCACGTAATGATTTTTCATGAGAAGCGAAATCCATCTCACCTGCTCCCTGCTAAGGGACGCACGATCTTTTACGCAAAGCAAATTTCAACCCATCTTCTCCCCTGCCTGAAAGCGCACGACTTTCCACGCGAATAGAGTTCCACCTCATCTCCCCTCTGCCAAGGGGGGTATAACTTTTTATGCGGATAAATCTTACTTTGACAGGCGGGAAGATGGGGTGGAAGATGGAACTCGCTTTGCGTGGAAAGTTGTACGCTCCTTGGCAGGGGCGGAGGTGAGATGGAACTCGCTTTGCCTGGAAAGTTATTATGCCCCATAAATAAAGGATGTAAAATATTTAATTTATGTATATACTAAAAATAAGACAATATTTCTTAAACTTCTTTTATTAATAACTTTTTAACGATCAACGAGCGACGGCTAAAATCTGTTGGAGGTTACTCCAACTTAGGATCATGATCTTGACAACAAATGTCAAAGTCAAGGTCATCTGCGCTGGCTCCCTCCATCTGAATATTAACTATAAATACATATGAAGACTTTAAATTTATGCAGAACTTTTAAGAAATATGTTAGCTCTACAACATCTAATTAATGAAAATCATCAAAACTTAAATCTATATAATATTAATATATAACAAAAAAGATAAAGTGTAAAAATGTAAAAGCGTAAAAATAGTTCAACTTTATTATTATATAATACAATAATGTATAAAAAATAAAATAGTATTAGATATCATTACAGATTAAAAAAATTAAATTTTTTTTAGAATTGAAGTTTAAAAAAATATATTTCTTAATTTATAACGTATTGAGTTTATAAAAGAAACTTATTTGTATTATTAATAATTTTAATTTGATTGCATTTTCAATATTAAGAATCATACGATTGAAACGTCTGGTTTAAATTTTATTATTGTTCATAATTGTATTAAGCATTAAAAACCTTATGCGTAACTCTATATTTTGTCGTTTAAATTAAATAAGAGTCTTTCGTATTTTGAATAAAAATAAATCTTAAAATATAATTACGTAAAATATAATTACGTAAAATAAATATTATTAGTATCTAAAATAAACATATTATTTACAAGAAGAGCTAAAGTGTTATTACATCCACTGCTTCCACGCCTTCATCTACACTTTTATCCTCTCTTACTTTCCATTACTTTCCAACATAATCTTTTCCTTCCTTCTCTCAACATAAATTTTTTATTTCATTATGTCTCATAACACCGAAGAGACAATACATTGTTTTATTTCTTTTCGCATTTCTCTAATTTCAACCAATTTTCTACGCCAGAAACACTTTTTATTTTTTGACTAAAGAAATTTTCGTTTTTTACATCAAAGGTATTTATTCGTATTAATTTTAGCTGTTATAAATTAAAAATTCATTTAATATATAGATATACATTTTGCAAATTTAACTTTTATTAATTTTTGCTATGTATCATCTCAATCTATTATATTGTCTGTTGGCTATTCATAGCAATTTCTTCTTTTTACTGTAACAATAATCTTGCGCTGAGAGACATAATTCTTGTATATTATATTTTACCTACAGGACTAAATTCATTTCATGCGTTATATTCTCTGTTTTACTTTATATCGAAAGACATTATTCAAGCTATTCAATGATTGACTGTAATTAACTATTGTCATGCAACGACTTTTTCCAAGCTACATTATAACTGTGAACAGGATGATATTCGTTTTTATGTTATCAGCGTTTGTTAGAGAGAGCGAAGTATACATTTTTATTATATTTTGTTTTTTTACTATTATTTTGTTTGTAATATTATATATTTTTAACATTGATAATGATCCGATCGCGATCAAAACGTTTATTCTGTTTATTGCTAGCATTGTATTAAATTTTAACTAAATGATATATTTGTTTCTTTTACTTATGTTCAAACAACTTTTATATTAACGACGTTTAATTTTATAAAATAATTTTTGGTTCGTAGCCCTTTTTCTCTATTGATTTTTTTAAATTTATGAGCTTTATTACTAATAAACATTCTAAAGTATTATATTATGAGGCGTCGAGTGACTTGCCACTCGGTGTGATTGATTCGCGATCTGTAGATCCGAGTTCAATCCCACCTACGTCCACATATGCGATTTTTCGCGTTTAAGCCGCGTTTAGCTAAAAATGATTTCATCTGGTGATTAAAAGATCTATGATCACCAGCGCAGTTCGGCTGTAGGTCCCATATATTATCAGTGGATATACATATATACATTCGTCAACACGCATGGTAACCGTTGCGTTTTATTTCCTAATAATTTCGTATAATGTATGAACACAGTACTTGGCTTACTCTATATGTAATCACTTTACGATTCCTTTACGATTCCCTTACGATCATTTACGATTTCATTTTGCACGAATGTTCTATTTTTATTCCAGTATTTCATGATATAGTACAATTTATTTTAACAAAACAAAAACTGCGCACCGTCTACAGCGCCAATCCCCAATTGCCTGTTTATCATTTGTTTACTTTTTTTGAATTTAAAATATTATGTTTTAATCTATTCTGTATTCTCAACCATTAATATATTTCATATTGTATGTATTGCATATTGTATGTCTTTTTCAATTAATTAAATTTTCAATTAATTAACATAATATTGTTCATGTAACGTTATTAAAAGCGTCTATGTAATATATTATAGAATGGTGTACTAATTTCACAATTCTATGTAGATCTGTGAAGTTAGCACGACATTCTTCTAATTTTCTAATATAAAAAAAATAATGGCAGTTCCAGTAGCATTCCTTTCATAGTTCTACAGTTCCTTATCAAAACAAAAAAGAATTCCGCATTTATATTGAAAAATCAAAATTGGAAAAGTAGCCAGAAATCTGTTTAAAAATAATTGTAGAATATAGAATTTTGTTAGAACTGAGAAATAAGACTTGGAGTTTCCGAAAGGCGCTACATACCTATTAAATTAAATCAGTTGACCATCATTATTCGATGTAATTATACAGTTGTAAATTATTTAATCGATCTATGCTTTTCAACACGTTAATCCAGCTGGCTCCCCCACTTAACCAATTCTTAATGAATAAATCATATAATAATGCGCTATTTATGCTCTCTCAAAATCTGCAAAAAAATTTTTTTGTGCTCATTTCGCTTAGCTAAAGTAGCTTATTATTATATAATTTATTCATTAAAATTTGGTTAAGTGGGGGAGAGAGGCAGCTAAGCAGACGTCTTTTCGATTCCGAGATGGGAAATACACTTAATGCAAAGAAAACACATTCATCTGCTAGTGGTGTGTTCGAGTTGCCAAAACGGAATTGAGAAACATTCTCAAGTACAAAATTTGACGTTCACTGATGATGGCCCAGAGAGCAACTGAAACGTATGAAATAAAATAAATGCAAATCAAATAATTATCTATATTTGATAATTTGTGCACCGACAACTGCGCGTGATATCTCATATGCCCAATTTTATTCTAATTGTTAATTCGATTAGAAGAGTCTAAGAATTTTTTTGTTATTGATTCTAACAAGAAATATCGTGAAATTGCGATAAATTAATTATCAGCACAATATTTTTTGTAAGTGATGTCTTCTACATTTAAAGTCTATTAAAATTGATAATGATTGGAATTTTGTTTTTAAATTACATACACATCGACTCAACTCGAGTAATAGGGTAAGGTTACCGAAATTACACTTTTCACTTAAAGGCTCAATTTAGAAATTATGAAGAATATCCTTAAGTTTTTTTACAGCATAATAAACTGCACTCTTTTTCCTGTCTTATGTAATTTTTTTGCGCTATTATAACGTTTAAAATGACTTTTCTTTCAGTATGGTGCGATTTTGGCAACGAGGAAATTTGTTGCCTAAATCGCATCATATGAATATTCTTCGTACTTTAAAAGGGAGAGTGTCATGCTATATATGAATTTTTCAAGCATTATCAGAAATCGAACTAATTTAAAACAAATTCTTTTTTTATATAAGTATTATCTGCGAGCAAATAGGTCTGTACTTTATAAATTATAACCTCTCCGTTCATCGATCATCTTAGATTACTCCGAGGCGATTAAAACTGCAATCGCTCATCAAATATCTATAATTATTCCGCTGGGAATCGAGACTGGATCGACTTTCTGGGCAATGGGGAAAAATGGCAAGTATAATTCGCCTACCACTATCAAGCATCCAATTAACGATTTACGGTTCCGACATAAAAATACCAGATTTAACTGCGTCGACAGATCTTCGTGATTTCAATGAAATTTCGTAATCTACTTGCCGGTCATTCACCGTCTATATTTAATTCAGTCGTCTACATGCTGTTCTATTCTTAAACTGGCTGCTCTAGAAATACACGCGGCTCGCTCTATATCGTCGCTGTCCGGAGTCGGGTCGTGCACCCTACTTCGTTGCACTCGCACTAAGGAGAGATGCAGCGGTGTCGGTGGTTACATGCGCGGCATCACGTACGCCGTTGTCTGTGTCGGTGATTTCCCGTATGCGGTCTGCATGTCGTGGCAGGCGGCGATAAGGGCGGTAAGTCAGCTTTGCGAGCGCATCGTATCATATTCGCGGGATTTTGCGCAATTTTCGAGAATGTAACTGATCGGAGGTATTTTGGCAATCCTTATCAAAATATCTCAGATTTGATTGAGATGACTCTATTAACGAAATGCTTAAATTACGAATGTAAACGCGTTTAATTAGAATCTTCTCAATTATAATTTACAAGCATCGCGGCGTTAAATTTATACCCAGCCTTTCTAAAGTCGGCGATACACGACGTTTGTTTTCTTGCTGGATTGCTAGCTGGATTAGATTCTTGCCATCGTATCATTGGCTGCAATGCTGGGCACTATCAGCACCGCAAGCAATACGGTGGCAAAATTCCAATCCAGCTAGCAATCCAATAAGAAAACAAGCATCGTGTGCAGCCGACTTTAGAAACAAATAATTGAAAAACATATAATCCGCCTGGAATGGAGGACGGAGCGTAGATTTCGTAGACTAAAGCACACACGGTTATCAGTTTTCTTTGCTGATGTCCAGGTACACCTTATTGTGCGAAACATAGTGGCCGATCCGCTCACGCCGCTCAAACGATCCCGGTGATCAATTCACACACGAGTGAAGCAGTTTTCGCAATGCTCTAATACTTCGAAACACTACCCGCCGACGACCCGCTCCGGGAAATTAACTTTTGAAATTTAGACTGCTCTAATTCGTCGCTCGCCTGCCTCTGATCCGGGGCCTCCTATTCCCATATTCATATCTTCGGCGAGAAACCCACGCGATTCCCCTTCCATATATTCACTCCCACTTTGTGCGCCATCAAAGCTTTCGGGCATTACTGCCGCCAAATTTTCATCTCTAATTTATTTCTACTCGATATACAACATCACTATATATATAGAGGAAAGCTTATTATGAGATAGACGCCTAATATGAGATAGCGGCGTTTCCGCTAAATTAATAAATACTAATCTATTGGTTCCACCATGAATTTATTGTTCTTGGATTGAAAACTATTTAGTGGAAAATTCATTATTAGATTATGCCTGTAGTCATTGCAAAAAAAGATTTTAAAATTTGAATGTCTTCAAGTTTCATTGAGATGAGCTTTTAAACCTTGTTTATTATTTAATAAGTAAATATTTGGCAATAAATTTTTCATGTGGTGATAGAGTAAGATCATACCAATAGAAAAATACGTGATATGTTGAATTGCTTAATTACAGAAGTTTGATGATCGTAAAACCATAAGGCGTGGAAATCATAATATGAGATACCCAGGATATTTCTAATATGAAATAATCTATGCTTCTATGTCATAGTGAAAATCGTTGCTGAAGTATAAATGTTATTGTACAATAATAAAAAGAACAATCGGAATAAACATCGAGTGCCTGTTTCTGCGATGCTTGGTTCTAACTACCTGAAGACGAGTCAGCTAAGTACAATGCATCGCATACTCATTTTTTGCGCGCATTGGCTGTGTTTATTTGTATTTTAGAAACATTAAATAAAGTTTTTTAATTGCAATACTGATGTACTTTGCGTTTTATTATCGATTTCTCGGAACATCTCATATTAGGAGCACAATTTTTTGACTTTGCGATTTACTCACTTTTTACATTTCTTTAAATTATAAAAAAAATAAAATTTGAATTAAATTTTACATAACATTATCTTAAAACTTACTAAATTCCTTTCAAAATGACCTATTATTTTTTTAAAATTCTGCCCATAGATTTCTAGCATTTACCCAAAATGAACTCAGTATCTCATAATAGGAGCCTTTCCTCTATTACATGAATAATTTTAAATCGCGAAATGCTAATTAATATTTTAAAATTTCAAAACAAGATAATACGCTTAGAAAAAAACAAATACAAAGAGTAATCACATTTTTTTTACCTTGCTCTGCATATCTGCGTGAACAAATATTTTCCCGAAATAATTGCTTACAAACACTTTTGAAATTCCCATCCCCTCCCCAGCGAACAAATGATCGGCATCAAAGGTTCGGCGTTTATTGTCTGGAAACTTTACAGTTCTCGATATATGAACGATTGAACCTGCTTAAGAAGATTGTAAAACAAGAGCCATGTGACATGCAGAGCGAGATAAAAAACCGTGATTAATTTGTATTTGTTTTTCTCTGCACGTATTCTCTCGTTTTGAAATTATTAAATATTAATTAGCATTTCGCGATTTGAAATTATTCGTGTAATGTAGTTGTGCATCGAGTAAAAGTAAATGCTTGATTTTTAATTATATAAATAACAATACTTTTATTAGTTCATGTCACGAGTATAACAGAGTAGCGTTACAGTACCATGTAGTTCTTAAATAACCTGTAAGAAAATATGTAAATACAATAATTGAATTTTTAAGCGAGGTAGTGCGATTTAGGAGTCGGTGCGATTTCAGCAACTTTACCCTAATTCTCAGCGTCATTAGCTCCACTGTATTCTTCATGGACTCATTCTGAATACAGGCAGCATTAAAATCATTCAGTCGATATAAACTAAAAGTATCATAGGGTCAATGTTATAATTTCGAATTTTACAATGCAACTCTCAAGAAACACACAAAAATCAAAATAACATCAAAATGATCTTATTTTGATGCTTAGTCAATAAACAGTCAAATTTTGTAACTAAAAATCATCATTTTGATGTCAAAGTATGTTATTTTGACTTTCTCTTGACTTGATGTGTTTCTTAGGCTGTTATGTAACAACTGTGTTATATTACATTTATATTATGGAATACGAAATTACAACATTAATGTCATGTTACTTTTAGTTTGTTGACTGGGCAGAGCTCTATATCTTTCAAATTTTTCGCAAATGGCGCACTTTTCAATGGGAAGAAACTTCGAATTATCAATGCTCACAATTTTCCGCCGCGAAATGATTTGAAGAAAAACAATTACTCAGACTTTTTAACTTAATTCAATGAATAATAGCTCAAAAGATGCGCGTAACGTACTAGTAAGATACACACGATTAAATAAACAAAATAAGAATATGAACATACTATTTTATTTTCTGGATGCCGAAAGTACTATCCAAATATGTAATTTTATTTTTTCTGACTTTTGGCGTTTATTACATTTCATATTACATTTCATGGAAATGCTTGCAATTTCCACATTTCATAAAAATTGAAGTATTTTACAATAAAAAAATATTTTTAAACCCTTTAAAATTATTTCTTGAAATCATTATTTGTTTTAGAAAAATAATGAAAAATATATTTTTAAGTTTTTAACAGCATAATAAAATTTTTTTCTTTTCTTATGTAATTTTTAAATCTTTTCCATTATATTATAATGTTTTAAATGAGGAATATTGGTATGGTACAATTTAGGCAACGAATTTCCTCGTTTCCAAAATCGCACCATATTGAAAGAATCGTCATTTTAAATATTATAATAGCGCAAAAGAATTACATAAGAAAGGGAAAAGAGTGCAGTTTATTATGCTGTCAAAAACTCAAGAATATTCTTCATAACGTAACTTATAGGTTGCGTTCGGGGAGAGGGTATGAGCGCTATTTGTTTCATTCTACACTTTCGTCATCTATTAGACGTAAGACAAGGATAGTATACACAATCAGCGCTGATAGCACGCTCCCCAAACGCAGCCATAAAAAGATGCTATGGACATAAGACTTAATAATATCAGTTATTATGAGTTATGATATATCAAAAGGTGAGTTCCAAATTACGCATGAAGCGCAAAGATACCTATAAAATCTGTGTTCTGTGCACATAAAAAATATTTTATATTCGGGTTAAAAACGAATCAAAAGTTCTTGTTAAAATCACAAGTTCTGTAGTAAATTTTTAATATGTTCAAGTATTAATTTATCATAGCGTGATTATTATTTAATTATTTTGTGTTAAATATTTTGTGATATTTAATATTTTTAGTGTCAAGATAACACAAATTATAATAGTGAAACAATAGCATGTTTTAAAATGTAAATTCTAAGATGTATGAATAAAATATGTGCTAATTTAACACGCTGTAAGTCTTAATTTTACTGAAAAAATACGCTTCTAAAGTTTACATGTTCACATTTTTTATATTAAATTTTTTACATAATTTGTATTTGTGTTACTTTCTACCATATTGATCTTATGTTAAACTAATACAAAAATTTGAATGGCTCATTTGAGTCATTCAATGTAAAATGAGTTAAATTTAAGACAAATTTTCCAACTATTTTCTCACCATACTTGGGCATCCTACAATGACCTAATAAAACTATTTTTTAATTTATATCTAGTTAGGTTTTTAGTTACTTCAGAAAATCCATTCTATCCGTACGTGTAGGCGTATATGTATGTATAATATCAAAAGTTTTGGCGGCATTGTGTCGGAAATTTGAGAGAAATATGATAAATGTTAAAATGACTTTTGCTAAAGTGATCTCCGTTGCGGTTATTTTTAGCGATTGGAATGTGTAACGATCGATCATCATCGTTGCCGAACGTGAGAGGTTACTTTTTCGCGCGTTCTCCATTTCCACGCGCTGTGATTTCTACACGTGTCGACATTGCGTTGGAAATTTGAAAGTATAATGAACGTTAAAATAATTTTTGCCTGCTAAAGCGATTACTATTGCAGTTATTTCTGGCGATAGGCATGTGTAACGATCGATCATTACCGCCGAACACGAGGAACTTTTTCGCGCGTTCCCCACACGCGTTTTCCAGAGGCTGTGATAATTTGGACGATGCGTTAAACGCGAAACTCGATACCTAGAGATAGGGAATCAACCATATATCGATATACGATACGTTTACGTTTGTATGTGTGCATACTCCTGGTATCGCCATGGGACGTAATATATTATTGGAAATGAATCGAATATCGACTCGTTGTTTTGCACTTCGCACTCGACACCGCGAAAACATACACGACCTGAGGGATTTTACGAGGGTGTGTAACATGGAGTAATTTCGTGAAGGACAAGGCGGTGAGTGAAGGAAGGGGCAGTTATGAGGAGTGGTCGAAATGTGTTCGAAGAATATTATTACGTAGAGCACGCGAATTATCGGACCGATCTGATATATATCACATGTACGTAGTAGTCGCCTTGACACAGCATAACGGCTATCGCACGAGCAAGGACGAGCATTGCGGGATAACATCGTTCACGATATTTCTACGGCCAAGTACACCCTCTGTTTGCTATTTTTATGCCCTTTCCACTGTCAAGTTTCGTTCGATTGACTTGCCGCGCTGCTAGAATCGATCTGAGCGCTCTTTTTTTTTGTTTCGCTGCAAAAGTATGACAACGAATATCGGTTTTAGCTCAAGTTTTAGAACGTCATTGGTCAATGAATAGATATGATGTGAACTCACTCGCATCACTTGTAAGGTGAAAATGATTCGTGAATGCCTCATTTAAATCATTAGGGAAAAAAGTTAAAGAATTGTGCACATTTAAAGGGAATTCATTGCTGTGGTACGATTCTTTTTTTTTTAAGTTGAAATTAATATAAACACAGAAAAACAAATATTTACGAACATTTTACAAACTGTAAACATTCTTCTATCGACTTTTTTATTTGAAAATATTGTATTTGGCAGAAAGTAAAAAAAGCAAAAGCAAAAAGATTTTTCATTTTTCGAGTAATTTTTCGCACGGGTTGAGTAATTGTGCACAAAGCAAAAATCGTGAGAAATTAATATAAAATTAATATTTCATGGAAAAAAAATGTTTCATGGAATATTGATAAGAAAATGAAAAAATATATTATTATGTCAATATTAATATAAAATTAATATAAACTTCGGAAAAAAATAATACAAAAACTGCAAAAATTAATTATTTAAACAAAAATCGCATATGTAGGATAAGTTTTCCAAACGCATCACTTTTCACTTAAAAGCTCATAATTCAGAAATAAAATGTAAAATTAGAGTAAGCCAAAAAAATTATATATATAAACATTATAAACCAACTCACTTCATTGGAAGTATCGGAACCCAATTTTCCACATAATTAGCACGAGGCCTTTTTTAGATACTTTAGCCAAACTGTTCCTTCCGTAAAAAATTTTTCTTTGAAGAAAAAATAACATTGCGGTGATAATTCTTACTATTCTCATTCCATGACGATTGAAATCATGGAAGTAATTATTTTTCTGGACATATAAGTGTGTTATTGTTTGTTTATTTATACGTGACCATTAAGGAGATTGGGATAATAATAATAATAATAATTTAAATTTGGTTTTTTTTTCTAAGTACTTTAAGTGTTAAAAATGACTTATGCAAAGTTTCATTGCAATTCATCAATTAATTTTGCAAATAAATAGAGAAAGGTCACCGATGCCGACATACCACTTTGTTTTTAGACAATATTTCTTAAACAAAAGGTAAAAATACAACTTCAAAAACATAAATACAAAGTAAAAAGTGTCTTCTATCAGATATAAGCAATTTTTATAATACTGTTTGCAATTTTGCAATAATTATAAGTTTTTCGTAAATTATACAAAAATGAGCGTCTGACAAAATGGGCTCCAAAACTGACATAGTAGGCAATAATACCAACATTCCTATTCTAAATAAAGATATATCCTATTCTGTAAAGAAAACTAATTTATGAAACTATAAACATTTATAATGACATAATATTACCAATAATGCAGTCACTATTATTTTAATTATGCAATTTGCAAAAGAACACCGTAAGAATTTTCTTCTCGGATTCCGAAATAGAATTGGTTTTTAGCTAATTTGGTATAGAAATAAGCCACAAATATACGAATTATGAGTTTGTACTTCTTTAATTAGCTAAACAGATCATGATTTTATTAGTATTAATAAAGTGCAATAGTTAGTTTCTGAGAAATAAGGGGATGTCACTTTAGGAAATCTATGTCAGTATCAGATCTATGTCAGGCGACTTTCCTCTATTTTGTTTATTTACTGAACAATTAATGTCTGCATATTTCAATGTAACTTTTTATATAAATCGTGCATACCTTACTAAAGCACGTTATTATGTGCGTCTTTTGAGCTATAATTCATATATTAAATTAAATTAAGAAGTCTGAATAATTGTTTTTCTTCAAATCAATTCGCAGCAGGAAATTGTGCGTATGGACAATTCGAAATTTCCTCCCAATGAAAAGTGCACTATTTGCGAAGAATTTGGAAGATATGGAACTCTGCCCAGTCGATAAACTAAAAGTAACATGACATTAATGTTGTAATTTCGTATTCCAATATAAATGTAATATAACACAAGTGTCACGTAACAGCCCAAGAAAGACACCAAGTGAAGAGAAATTGAAAATAACATACTTTGACGTCTCAAAATGATGATTTTTGGTTACAAAATTTGACTGTTTATTGACTAAGCATCGAAACCAAGTCATTTTGATGTCATTTTGATTTTTGTGTGTTCCTTGGGAGTTACATTGTAAAATGCGAAACTATAATATTAGCACTATGTTACTTTTAGTTTGTATCGACTGAATGGTTTCAATGCTAGCTATATTCTGAATTAGTCCATGGAGAATACAGTGGAGCTGATGACGCTGAAAATTAGAGTAAAGTAGCCAAAATTGCATCAGCTTCCAAATCACACTATCTTGTTTAAAAACTCAATTATTGTATTTACATATTTTCTTACGGGTTATTTAAGAACCACATAGTACTGCAACGCTATTCCGTTATACTCGTGACATGAAGCGCAATAGGAGCGTTGTTTACATGAAACAATCGTGGTAGCGTTGCTATTTTTCAACGTATTTGATAGCAGAATTACAGAAAATATAAGTTAAATAGTCTAAGTCTTGATCATTTGTCATAATTAGAATATTATTAAAATTAAATTAATAGTTAAAGTTCGCTTTACATGTTTGTTTATAAGTTGAATAAATAAAAATTTAAATAGCTCTAGTTGCCTAAATCGCACCATAATCTAACTTTTTAAATCGCACGTTGCGATTTAGGGGCACTATTTTATAACTTTTCCTTACGATATCGTTATGTACCGTTCCGCAGTTTTTCTATCATATAAAATATTTGCGCAACGATATTGACACTATTGTTAAGAGTTACAAAATAAGGCAGCAGAACCGAGTACTCTTGGCTTGAAATTGAAATGTGTCGATGTTCATGCCTATTACCTTTGCTACTTCTCACTTCATTACTATTTTATCGTAGCGTCCGATGCTCGGTCTCAGGAATGACACTAGTCTGAAATCGTTAAAAGTTTCTGGCTTATGGCGTTCGTTATGTTTACGATTAAAAGTATTCTGTTACTAATATTATATAGGGTGTATAAAAAGTACCGGAGAGGCAAAATATCTCGAAACCTAAGCATTTTAAGAAAAAGAGTTTCAAATAAAAGTTGTAGAGTTTCAAAGGATCTATTTATCGATTTTATCAGTTTGACCTTGAGTGACGTCGCCAAGATCAGGTCAAAGTCAAATCGGTTTTTTTTTATATATAATAGGACACCCTAGTTTATATTCCAAAATCTAATAGCTGATGTCAAGAATTTTTTCAAAATACTATAATAAAGTTATTTTTCATTAAGTACTTTTCGAGTTATAAGCGGCTTAAAAGTTACAGTACCATCGGCATTAGCATTACCAAAGGTGTCTGACCGACGCGATGGCTAACATCTCTTGTTTCAGGATTGTAACCTGAATAATATTTATCAAGATCAAGGTCATTGAAGATTATTCCCTTTATTTTTATTTTTGCACAAAAAATTCACTTTTATATAAAAATGATAATAAGAGGTGTACAATCCCCAATGGCCTTGATTTTGACAACAGCTATTAGATTCTGAAATAAAAAATAGGATATTTTATTTTAAAAAATCGATGTGACCTTGACCTTGACGATGCCATCCAAGGTCAAACTCATAGCTTTAGTAAACAAATCTTTCGAAACCCCTTACAACTTTTAACTGAAACACTTTTCCCTGAAATGCTTAGTTTTCGAGATATTTTGCTGTCCCGGTATTTTTTATACACCCTGTATATATTGTATATATAAATCAATGTATTTTTATAGTTAAATATGTTATGAATAATATCTTATAATATTAGTAACAGAATTCTTTTAAGCATAATAAATGACACAGGTCAAAAACTTTTAACGATTTCAGACCAGTGTCATCCCTGAGACCGAACATCAGGCGCTACGATAAAACAATAATATAATGAAGTGAGGAGTAGGAATAGGCATAAGAATATCAACATATTTTAATTTCAAGCCAAAAGTACCCGGTTCTGGACAGTTCTGCGTTAAGGTATAGAGGAAAATGGGGGAATTGTGTATAGCAGGTATATGGGCACATTTTAGCACTTTTCCAATACATGAAGCCGATACCGCGGCGAAATTTTTAGGCTAGACGTAGTTCTTTTCAAATATAACCATAAGTTACGATAAAATAACAATGAAATGAGGAGTATAAACGGTAAGCATAAATACCGACATATTTTAATTTTAAATGAACTGTATTGTCTCTCCCTTTACTTCGGAGGCAGGAGCCAATAAATAAGAATTTCAAGCCAAAAGTAGTTCATATTTAATACGTTAAGGCAGAGCTGTTCAATCCTAAACAACTCTGCCTTTTAACGAATTAAATACGAACTAAAAATTCAATTAATAAATAATATAACTTTAGTCGAATATATTCCAATGTCAATTTGTCACAAGAGTGGTTCAATTATCAATTTCTAAGAGTGAGATTTCATTCCAAAGAGGTTAGAGAATATAGTATATAAAAAAATATGTTGCACGTTCTTCGTGATAATGATACATCAGATCTATTCAACACAAAATAACGATCGTCGAGGTCGTAGAGAATAAAAAAGCCTAAGTTCTGAAAGCACTCCTCATAATCGTGATGTTTACCAAGCGACCAGACAAGAAACATTAATCATAAACCAGTGGGGTGCCTTGTCGTATTAACGCAAATTATTCGATCAGATTTCTGTCAATTATTGTAGAATGAGATCCAAACAGTCACTTAATCATAAGTTTAATTCGCGTCGATCTTTTTTATAATTTAAATTCAATACTTATAATTTTAGGTGATATCGCGGGAAACACGTAGGACGCGCCATTTCCATTATTCTGTATACCGCAAACAAAATTCTATTGAGTCCCATTCATCCCCGCAGTAACTTTTTATTGAACTTTTACCTATATAACGTCGTGAGTGACGAAGAGACTATGTCTCTCGTCACCTGTCATTGTTCCCGCCAAAGCAATGCGTACTACACATTCACAAATCGACCATCAACTATAGCGCGTCATCTGCCTTCATCGACCTCACTGCACAGGAGTACATCCCCCCGAATAAAACGCTTCTACGAGGAAGAGTTTACTCTTTGCAAAATCCAAATTCTCTCCCCCGAAGATACCCTGAATTTCCCATGCTGAGCACGTGCAACCAGAGATTACTCTCAACGAATACGCATCGTACTTACGTTGTCCTGCCCAGTCCTGCCTTAACCCTCGCAGACGAGTCGCAAACAGGGTGAAAGGAGTGAGTAAAGGGGCCTACGTCGGCGAAACGAGTCTCCTCCTTAGTCCTCGTGCGCGTTCAATTCAGCTCAGCTGGACACCGAGCCGCGTGACTATCCTGTGCCTGGCGGTAAACCGGCGCCTGTACTGGCGTGTACCTAGGTTACAGCCAGGCAACCCTCGCGAGCACACTGCGCTCCGTACCCCCCCGACTCGCTTGCGCACCCCGGCACTCGTACCCGTACACGGTATTTCGTGCGCACCCCAAGCGACGCGTCGACCGTCTTCCAGAGAACGTTTTCTATCGAGCCCTAGTGAAAGAGTGCACGTCACCAATGACCAGAGTTGTGTGACGCAATGCGTGGTAGAGAACTACACAGAACCAACCGATCGAAGTGATTATGCCGGCTTGGTGGCCGGGCAGTCACTGAGGGGTGATGGGCGATGTTGATTGCTGCCGACGCTACTGCTGCTGCTGCTGATGGTGGCGTGCTGGTGCTGCTGCTGGCTCTGTAGCAGAAGCTCTGTAGTTGGAGGATCGATAAAAGGAGGGGAAAAGCAAAATGAATAGACGCCCGGGAAAAAACAAGGGAATATCTCTGTGGGAGGTCCTCCCCTCCGTAATGCGCTTCTACTGCTGTCTCCGATTCGCTAAAGTGTAACTGTCCCAATGTCGAGGTGGCCCTACTTCTACCCCTTCTCTCTCTCTTTCTCACATCACCCCCGATCTAACATCTCACGTCGCTATGGTATTCGAGTTTAGTGAACTTCCGATGGAGGTTTTCCGATAAACGTTCTGCTCTCTCAAGCACGTCCGGTATTGAATTAGGATCGCAATAATTGATTTCTGTGGTGAACTAACATTTGTCAAACAGATTAGCAAATATCGCTAATTAAAATGAAATGTTAACTATTTTAATTACTTTTATAATACACTAAATCATCCAGGAACACAGGCTTCCTTTCTATAGGCATTATCGCAGCTTGAATTCAATTTACATCTCGTTTGTCATTGTACCATTAATTCGCACCTCTTAAACTATACTCGTAGGAAAAAAAATCAGTTTCAATCGATCGTTCACTTATTACATGGTCTTGTCATGTGGAAGGGGCGAAAACCACCATTCTTGAATCACAGCCAGGAATTTCATGCAAGATCGTTTTTCGTGACGTTTGACCCGTTTCTATCGAACGACAGTGACGTCATCTCAGAGAATGTCAGATCAATGGTCCCCGGGGAATTGGTGACGGATGCTTCCCTGCCCTCGCGCGTCTCCCTAACTTAGGGTAGCTCCACTCGTGTGGTAGAGCGTGCGATTACGCGCGCTACCGACCCACATTAGTTTTCGGTCGAATGAAAGTTGAGAAAGGCCAATAACGGTATCGGGATATCATCGTAACTGAGAAAGGTACCGACTGTGAAAATCGTTTCGGAGAGGATCTAACGCCAGGGAGAGAAGGCTTTTTAAAATAATTTACGTCGAGATCTTGCATTTTTCACATATTCTCAACGATCAGCATCGTAACTGAGAAAGGTACCGACTGTGAAAATCGTTTCGGAGAGGATCTAACGCCAGAGAGAGAGAAGGCTTTTTAAAATAATTTACGTCGAGATCTTGCATTTTTCACATATTCTCAACGATCAGATTTAGGTGTATTGCATCCGCGTGGAACAGAAAGGAAACGATCCGTAGCAAAACTGCCTTTCTTTTATCCGCGAATTATACGTTTATCTTGGCGATTAAATCCTAGCAATTTAGTGTGTACCTGTATCTATATCACGTATAATTCACGAATGCCCCGATTAATGTTCGTTATCAAACGCGCTGTCTGAATAACTTTCCGCATCGCCGGTTCGTTTGCTCCGGCTTCCTCGAATGAGAGTCACTGGCACGACGTCATACAGTTCAATGACGTCACAGGGCGTTCGATACGAGAGCGGGATTTCGTAGTGGGGGTCGCTACACCGAGCAAGAGTAAAGAAGAGCGCGATTCTCTCGCGGATAGGACGAGAAAGTGGATGCGAGAGAGGTATCGGACGAAGAGAAACCGGTATGGAAAAAAGAGGCCTTTCACGCCGTTGTAAACAAACGTTTCCGCGACCCGGAATATCTGATCGTTATCTATATATTATCGCTATACATCTCGTAGATATCTCTCTACCGCAGCTCTTTGACGGATTTGCGATACTCTCGCGATTTCATCAATGTTTGATCGGGAAGAACCTGGCTCTCGCGTAGCCTTGATAACGCGCGCGTTAATTAAAGATCCCTTTTGATCACGTGATATCTCATTAATTATATATGAATTGCGCTTTGCATTGACGTAAAGTCGCTGCGTAAGCTCATATATCCTGTTCCGAGATTTCTCTTGGTCCTCCTGCCTCCGCGGATGCGAGTCAGTGCGCCGCATTGCGCCACCCCCACTATCAACCTCCGCTCCGCTCATAAAATGCACGCTTGTAATTTGCTAACTGTGGCCAGGAACGATCCTCTTACATTTCGCCATGAATCGCGTTGCCACGGAAAAAGTTTAACGCCCGCGAATTACGTATTGAAAAATAACAGCGACTTGCTTGATCGCTCGATTCCCCTGCCATCTCAATCCGCGGAGGTTGTAAAATGTTGGGAGAGCCATTCGCAAATAGTTCCTCTTATAATCAACCGTAAACTTCGTCATGCTTTCTCTTTTCTATCATATCGAAAGATACATTAGACCTTACGCTATAAAAATTCTGTAAAAAAATATTCCTTTTATTTCATCAAGGGGAAATAATAAAGGAACGTCGAGGAACGTTTTATTGCCTTTGTCCAGATTTATGGAGAATTACGCGTTCGCAAAGCGTCGATTTCCTCTTTGTAGAAACTACGTGTAGAATAGTAGCACCATTCACAGATCGAGTACGGACAATACAGAAATTCTCGGAGTCCGTCAGTATTAATCAACCAAGGCATTATTCTACCGGTGAAACACGTACTCCGCGTAATTTACGCATCTGACTGCACCGAGAAACGAAATTGGAATGAATTAAAAATGTCGGTAGAACGTAAGTCGGGTTCTATGAAGATTGATTGCGAAAATTCCGTAAAATCTATTTCTTTATTCACATTTCTAAGAGCAAAGATTAAAACTATCTATTTTACCTAACAGGAAATGAATTATAATTAGAACCCAGATTGAAGCGAGGGAGAGAGAGAGAGAAAAAGAAAGATAACGCTAGTTCCATTACGTTCATTTCGAATTGGCAAAGATTAATAGCTTCCCAAGTATTCTTCTTTCGAATTTTTCTATAAAATATATTTCCACAAAAAATCTTACTTATATTGAAACTATTTGTTTTAATGCAACTTTTTAAAATTATAATTAATCTCAACTGTCATAAAACAAAATCTAAGATAATATTTTCATCACCTTCAAATTAGATTTGTCTGTAAACAATTACATGCCTAAGTTTGTTTTTATTGTGAGTAAATAAAAGTTACAGCAATATAAATGAACTACTTTTCTCTGACAGAACTGTACACACACCGCCATCGCTCTGAAGAAAGCCGACTTTGCTGAACCTTTCGTTTCACAGACTTCTATATATAGGTACTACTAGACCGCTAACTCCATAGTGGATCCCGAAATTGTACGATGGTTCTATGCACGTGTCACGAATTAATCCGAAGGAATGCAGTATGGCTGTGTCAGTTGTATAGCACACGTGCCAAACGTAACCTCTTTAGCGGTATAAATTTATGTTTAAAAAACTGGTGCGTAAAATTTAGTTTATTGTTTACAAATTATATAATACAAACGTTCGACCAACCTTTCTGATCATCCCCAGTACAATAAAATAATCAAGTATAGAATAACATTTAAAAAAACGCAAAATCACGAATTGCGGAAATTCTCATTGATATACAAATTTGCTGAATTATCGCGTCACGAATTAAAATCAAATAGAATTTTTTCAAATGTTAAATTTTCATTCTGTTACCGCAAAGTCCAACGAGGTGTTATTTAACTGTGATCAAATGACAAAGAGATTAGTGTGTAACGTCAGTCATAGGTTTAATTTACAAAACAGCTTTGATTTTCCATTATAACGGTATCATCAATGACTTGAAAAATTCTGTTACTTCCTGACATGATTATTTTATTATTGTATATTTATTTATATTTTCAAATTTTTTATACATTTATAGTTCTATGATGCACAAATAATCGAATACGTGCTAAATACATACGTGATAAGTTAAATATAAGAATATTTGTACAGAATTTGAATATTTTCTACTAAATATATTTAATAAAAATATATTCAAATATTTTCTACTAAGTATATTTAATAAAAATATATTCATATATTTAAAATAATTTTCTCAAATGTTATTAACTATTAACTTTCTCATATGTACACTTAAAGCTTAAATCACAATTTTTATACATTATATATTAATATAAATAAACTAAATTTTATTTTTTACTTTAAGCGCTCAACTATAAAAACAAGTACTGAATAGTGTTAATATTGTTAAATTAGATTAACCTGTTAAAATATATGTGTTGATGTGTGCGCATGTGCAGATGTATACGGTTACGCGGAGCGGTTCTCGACGCATGCGTTCGGAAACATTACCGGGTGCCCCCGGTCGTATCATCTTATCCTCGTTTAACATTGGGTGAAAAACGAGATCTTCTTTTTCCACCCCAATTTTTGAACTGGTGTACAGTGATGAGAATACTTATTGCACTAGTTCAAAATTAGCTCAGAACTTTTCATAAAAGGACAGGCCTAAGGATAAAACGATACACGGAGGCACTCGGGTAACGTTTCCGAACGCAGCCTAATACGTACGTCAAAATTGGGAGGTCACTTTTTCAAACGAGTTAGCAGTCTAGTAGTATATATAGAAGTCTGTGCGTTCTCTTACAGAAAATTTCTAACTGTTTGTGATTTACTGGCAGGGTTGGGCATGTATTATACGTGAAGTATTTTACTTTGTATTGTGTGTGTACATGGTGTTATACAGTTATATAATATATCATTTAGTTTTATTTATTTATTTTTTATTTTATTGAAGAGAAAAAAAGGTACAGCCATTTTAGGAACAAGCAGCCTATTAGGCTGGCGTTACAACTAGACATACATATTGATTGAACAGGACCTTAAGCTTATTATATGTGCTAAAGGGAATGTAAGGCATTTAGTTTTATACGTATTGTACTCTCTCCCAAGTGGCGCCATCTCTACAACATGTGTATAATTAATTCTTAAGCTCAATCTCTACATTATCCACGCTGAAAGTTAGTCCATAATTCGCAAACAGACAGCCAATCAATTTACAGTTTTTAATGTAAATATGGGCTACATTCGATTTGAAGAGAGGGTTCAGATAGCTCACATCGTTAATCGGCCAATTTAAAATAAAATATTTTCATTGGTAAAGCAGCGAAAAATTATTAATCACTGGCCGATGTGAATGGATGTGCGCTAACGACCCTCCCGGTATGAACACTTTTAGCGCTTCTATCCTTGTTTTACGTCCAATAAACGATAAAGGCAAAATGATGATAGTACACTAAAAGAAAAAATTAAATATAGCACAGCATTTTTAATTAGCCGCAGCAGCCAATTTTTAGTTGCATTAGCCTATCCACAATATCAATATTTTCGATAAGCTAACACAACCAAAAATTGGCAACAGCCAATCTTTTATTTCAGTAGGGGATTATTTCAATACGCTCTGGTCTGGCAGTAATCCCGTTTTTTGAAAAATAAATTGATGAGTCTTGTTTCGCAGCGAAGCAAAACACGTCCGCCACGGTCGAGCGATCTCTCGAGACTTGCGTGCGTAAGTCAAATGATCGATTTATTATTTTGCAATGCAGCGCGTCGAAATGAGTCTTTGAAAAACTTATCGTCTGACTAGTCTTTACATTAAGCATATTAACTACGCGCTAATCTTCCTGACACATCACGAATTAACTCAACACCTGTCTT
This sequence comes from Trachymyrmex cornetzi, assembly GCF_001594075.2. Lineage (NCBI taxonomy): Eukaryota > Metazoa > Arthropoda > Insecta > Hymenoptera > Formicidae > Trachymyrmex > Trachymyrmex cornetzi. Next base: position 78,210 of record NW_017299806.1, read on the forward strand.
GCCGCACGTTACGGTAAGATATTTTCTTTGCTATTTAATGTGGTCGCGATAATAATAGTTTAATTAAATAATGTAACTATTAAAAACGTATTAAATGACTATTATTAAGTATCTATTAATTTTTTTAAAATTCAATATTAAATATCCGTATACCTATCAATACGTTTGAAGGAAGTATATTATTTAAAATTCGATATATGTATGTGATTAACTTATCATTTCCATTTTATAATTTTAGAGATATAAACACATTACTGAGTATTTTGAAGGAGCTTCACGCCAATGGTTTGAAGTAGTCGGAAAGATTAATACTCATGTGAGATTTTATTATAATATATAATAAAACAAAATAAGACAGACCAATGACGATACAACGCAAGTCGCAACGCCCAATAAATCATAACGAAAACAAAAAAATAAAATAGGGACTTACAATTTGATTAACTGATTGCCAATCAAATTTAAGTCCTATTTTATCTTTTGATAAAACTGCCTTTATTATTATATTGTTAAAATAGGGTAGTTTTGATATATTCCATCGGATGCAGGTGAATTTGCGCCAATCTCTATATTTGGAGTACATGTTTCGCTTGACGCTTATAACGTTGGAATCATTTCATTGTTGTTTATCAAATATTAAACAAAGACAAATAATGCTTGCGAGCGTTTTAAGTGTCAAATGAAACACACCCTTGGTAACCGCTATAACCGGCGGAACGCGCCGGCAAGCATTCGGAAAACTGTGTTATCATCGGCCGATAGCTACAATGTTGCAAACCAAGCTGGTGTATTTTTGTAACCTATCATCTATTAAGAGCTCTTTAAAACACTATATAACAACATATTTTTTTATTAAATTCTTTTCGAGTTATGAGGCTTGAAAATTACAGTATCACTGGCGTTAGCATTACCCAAAAGGTATTAAATCATTGACTAAAACCTCTTGAATGTTCAGGGTCATGCTCTGGATAACATTTGTTAAAATTAAGATCAATGGAGGTTGTTCCTCTTATTTTCAATTTTATGTAAAAATGGATTTTTTATGCAATACTACTGTATTGATACTATATTGGTTGTATTGTTTGTATTTACCTTTAATGCTATTTCGTGCAGCTAACGCGGTATGAAACGAATACGTATGGAGCGCAAATAGAGGCGCTTACATTTTTAAATGATTATGTTAATAATAATTAACTAATCGACTTGTTTGAGACACTTGTGATTCTTTAAAACTGTAAAGAGAATTTAATCTATCGAGTGTATCAATGTCTTTTTTAGATACTTCGTTAAAGTGATTGAAATTACTTTATTAAATACAATTTTTATTATGCGATTTTTATTAGATAATTTAATATTTTGAATAAATTTTTTCGATTTTTTATTTTCAGATGACCCACATCCGAGCAGCAGCTAATAGTCATGCGTCGCAAAAGAAGTAACAACATTGTTATTCATTAGGATCTTCCATAACAATTTATCAACTAATTCACAATTTTGTAATGTGAATATGTAAATTCTATTAACTGTCTTATTTTGTATGAAAATTTATAAATATAAATATATGTGTATATCAGTATATGATAATCACACCAATTACCGCGTATTAAGGCTTTTAATTGTCCGTCTTTTACTCTATTTTTTTATTTGTTTTAATATTTTAAGAGCCCAATTTGAATTATTCGCTTTTGAAAAATTATAAAAATTATGAAATATATATAAGAATTAGATAAGTGAGGTAAGATAGACAAGAAATAAGATAGAAATTATATATATACGTGCTTAGTACCTTAATTAAACTTTCTATAAGATGTCTACTTATATTTATACATATTAACATTATACTTTTTTAAAATTTTCATATAACCCAGTGTAAGTAAAAATATATTTATCAGCCAAAGTTGTCCTTGATGTCTCATATCAACGAAACTTCCACATTTTTAGCGTTAGCCGATACGTTATCCCGCAGGATGTTACAAGGTTCTATATAATAACGGATACAATTTTAAAATTTATTATCGCTGTTTGCTGATTGTGAGATAATAAAAGCAATCATTATTAATATTTGATAAATATAATATTACTTTCTAGCATATATATTTTATTTCACGTCTTTATCTGTGCTTCATACTCACTGAACAATTTTCCAATGACAATATATCTCATTGAAGCGTAAACATTACGTTTTAAAACGGTTAGTTTATCATAAGAATACATTTTTATTCGCACGTTATTTTTGATTCACGTCTTCGCGATTCACGTTATACGTATAAAAACGGAACGATTTTGCTGAAATATCTATAAATTTTTTAAATACAGGTCTTAAAAAATAATTTTGTTGAACCGTCAAAATAATTATTTTTATTATCCAACAAAATTATTTTCAGATCTGTATCTGAATTTTTAGCAAAACTTCAACAAAATCATTTTTCCTGTGTATGAATTGTAACGATTGACATAAAGAATAACGAAATAATTGCGACTGTAAATAATTGTGAAATAGATCTTTATTTCTAATGCGCTAGTAGAAAAGTCATAACAACCGCTTAACGAATGCACAGACGAGCCATGTAAGTAGCTGTCTAAATTTGGATTGTATGACGAGACGCGACGAGGCGATAGAACATTTATTCCAGTCACGATGAAAATTTGCAAACGAAAATGCGCGAATTATGAAAAACGGTGTCAAATTTTTTTTTCATTGCGTGCTGATTGCGAAAGAGTGATAATACGAAGATATTAAAGAAAACAAAGAAGAAAAGTCTTCAACGAAGGGAAGAGACCGATCAGAGGAAATTTTATAACGTGAAGCGTCCTTGGAATACATGATGGTAATCAAAGCGAAGTCGACGATTCACTTCGCGCTTCATGTTTGAGGCAATTTCGAAATAATTAATCAACGTGTTATAATCGACTCGTAAAATTAGCGTGCCGTAACGAATGCATATGTACGTATTTCCTTAAAAGTGAAAGTAAGAGTTGCGCATTGATATATCGCATGTTCGTTGTACTAAGCTCGTGGTCCGAATCTAACCTTATCGTTATCTGTATCGGGCATCGCGAATGCATTCGGGACATTAGCAGACTGACTGTCATAATAAAAGTTTAGAAACGAGAACAATTTAAGTTACGACGACAACTAATAAGGAATCCTTACAAAGTATCAAATTCTGATTTTAATGAAACTTTGTGTACATGTAAATTACATAAATAAATGAATTTAAAAATATTAGTTTAAAAAAATAATTTTAAACATATGAATTAAAGAAAAGATATTTTTTTAATATTACTGATATGGATAAATAAAAGAAATTTTATTATAAAATTTTTGTATAATACATTTTAACATTTTGAATAAAGAGATATAATCAAAAAAGCTAAAAACCGCTTTGTCTACAAGGGGTGATTCAGTTCGTTTTTTCCGTCGCGCAACTAATATTTCTAAATTACAAAGTTTTCTTGTAAGAGACAATTGCATATCCATGGAGATTATTAGTTGTACGTATTGGAGAGCTTAATATGCGACATTTAATGCGGCTCTCTAAAAGGCAACGTCGCGAGCGAGATTTAATTTATTTCTTTACGTCTCGTATAATATATATGAGAGAAGCACAACTTTTTGATTCGCAACGGCTGACGCTCAACGAGCAATTTTAATTAAATGACACCGTGACTAACGTTGCGCGCGCGCACGTACATTAAACGCGCTTGTGACTCAGGACTCGTTCCCGTGAGTTTTCAAGACTGGTATCACGGAAAATAGCACGAGGCAAGGAAAATTAATTATTTCTCTCTTATACTCTTATTAAAAAGCAATCTCTCTCTCCCCCCCCTCTCTCTCTCTTTATCTATCTATCTCTCGTTTTCTTTCTCCTTTCGTTGACAAGTAACCGAAATAAACTGAGAATTTATTTTAAAGTTATCGTTGCTTAATCATGCCACGATTTTATAAGCGACGTAGCCAATTCGACGCAGCTCGCGACTTTTTAACTCCGCAAGATTTTAAATCTGACATTTTAAGAGAAACCACGAATATTAAAGAAGTGTACGCAGAAAAAATCAATTTTCAATATCTCATCGGCAATATGAAATTGATATTTTAAAGGCTACAACTTCGGCAGAAGATACCTTATATGACCTGGAATAGATGACTTTGGATAAATTGAAAAATAAATTTTTTAATTTAGTGTGAACTGCACTTGAAACTTTAAACGCGTTTTTCTCAAAACTATATTTTCAAAATTAGTCACTAAAATATTTCAAAAACCACTCTACCGATCGATCTAAAATTTTACACACATTTTTAGACGTTTAAATCTAGTCTTTAATAGAAGGATTTTTTCAATATATACTTTTTTTATAAACAAAAAATACCCCTTTTTTGTACGAAAATCGAAACGTTACTTTTAAACAGTCGTCATTTATCCTCACTCAATTTTTCGGAAAATTGAGAACTATTAAAAAATAAATTAACTTATATGTTAATTAAATCTTTTTGATTTTTTCATTTTAGATAACTTGGTTCCGAATAATATTGGTCACCGCAAAACGCTTTTTAAAAAAAGATTTTCCGGCCATCGGCTATAATTTAATTATTATTTAATATTTTGGCATTAAAAAATTACAAAGTTTTAATCAAACATTAATCTTTTGAATAAAAATAGTTTTATATAAAAATATGTATACACCTTTTAAAAAAAAAATTCATAAAAGTTTGTGTTTTCTTGGCTTCCTGACTGCGTGTAATATATCATCATGAAAAGAAGGACGGAAAAGAAGGACAAAATTATTTCTACCTGAAAGAAACCCGTTCAGTTTTGAAGCATCTAAATTTTTAGTTAGATACAAATTTAAAGATAATTTTGTTGGGCTCTCTCTCTCTTTCTCTCTATTAAAATAATTATATAGAATACTTAAACATGATGTGCAACGCTACAAAAAGTTTTGATATTTTAGCAAGCAATTCTATATAATTATTTGATGGTCCAACAAAAGTATTTTCAGATCTATATGAAGTTACACTTTTACATACTTCAACAAACTATTCTTTCTATGCAGATCTTTTACGTTTTGCTAAATTTTTATATACTTCAGCAAACGTTCTTTCCATGCTGGAATCAGTTATTTTTGGAGCTTCTCGTTTCTTTTCGTCGTCTCCCACCTTCGGTATGGCCGACTATATCGTATTTTTCCGTGCTTCGTGAGGGAGATAAAAATATTTTTCGAAAGTTTCATTATATCCACACTCGTCTGGTGCAAAGACCTATGTTGCCAGCTGCCGGCGAAAATTCGACTGGCACGTTCTTTGTCCGTAGCGAACGTGTGCGGAATATTACTATGATAGCGATGAAATGTCTAACATCGTGCTGTGCGATACACTCCGCCCCGATATGGATCGACGCATCATTCAATTATATCTTGTTTTCCAACGCGATCGACCATATCTATTTGTCTCGTTAATAATCTGAGATTTTCAATCAAAACTTAGTAATCAATAAACTTAGTAATCAATAAAGCGACTCCAATGTATACACGGAAAGAACGATTTTGCGGAAATATTTTAAAATTTAACAAGTAAAAGAAAAATTCCTATTTTTTATCAAAGCAGATTTTAGTAGTTAGTAATATTCATATATAAGGTGATTCATTTTTTAATCTTAACAAACAAATATTTTAAAAGATATAGAAAATACGAAAAAACGTTTCAGACAAAAGTGGAATGATTTCGGAGAATTTCGATGAGGACGTATTTTGCTCACGTTTTTTTTTCTAGGTGGAGACGCTAAAAAAACACGAAGGTCACCTCTATACAAAGAGAAAACATTTTTTTCGCGAATTTTTTTTAATTTAATAAATGTATAGTCGTAATCATTCCTAACCAAACCGGTTTTTTAAATGTAATTGATTGCAATCAAACTAAATTTTTAGGCTTGAATATAATTAACATAATATGTTAATTATATTAATTTAAGTTATTCTAATTATAAGCTCGAAACAAGCCACGACATTGTTCAATTTAATTAAACAAAATAGTTTTCATTAAAAATGAGATTGTTTCATGAAATAAACATAAATAGGGGTTTACATAAATCTTTTTCTCTGTGTATTTTTTTAAACAGGATTATATGATATCTTTTTACGTAATATAAAGAGAAAAAGGTTTCTTTAAATTAATAAAGTTTTCTTGAAAATTTGAGATCCAAAGAAATTTAATCATTGGAACAATCCAATCGATTGCTACTTAAATGAACAAATATTATTTATAACTTTTTAAGTAATATACTATATCATTACCTAAAACTGAATGTTTTTTTAGAAAAATTGAATTCTTTATTTACTCTGAAACATCTGTGTTGCATTATTCAAACATTATGTTACTTGACTCAAAGTATTTAATTTCACTCAAATTACAATTTCTTTAATTCAAACAACTTAATTATTTTACTTAACACATTGTATTATTTCACTTAAAATATTCTATTATTTCAATTAAATTACAATTTTGTAATTTAAAATATATAATAGTAGTATGAAGATAAGGATAATCTCAAACACAATTAACAATACTACAAAAAACACTCTAGCAATCAATTTGAGTGTTTAATTATTTTGATGGCGCTCAATAAAATTATTTTCAAATAATTAAATTTTTAGATATTTTAGAAAAACCGTCTTTTTCGTGTAAAATCTTCATAGTTAAACGGAGAATAACGGCCGAAAGCTTGTTATAAGCCATTATATTATATAATAAATTTCGTTATTTATATCTTTGATCGAATTTTCCACGGTTTGCAAAACGATCTCATAAGTTTGTATTGTTCCGTCTTACTTCTTTACTTCTTTTATCCCTCTATTATACTTTATAGTGTCTCTTGTGAAATAGCCCTCACATACGTGAATACGGAGAACGTCCTCCATGTTCTAAATTCTAATACCTAGACCCCGAGCGTTATAATGTACGAAACTCCACTATAATACGTCGTCGCCGCTATTGCATGCGCGCGAATCGCGTGACACTTTCCGAAGTTTTATGGTGTTCGAGCCCCAACAGGGCAACGTAAGGGGCGATATTCCCAGAGCATAACACGGTCGATATTAGTATATGGTTACTTTTTCCAGTAGGGTCGCTTTTGTTCGCTCGCGTTGCAGTTTCGTTGCACTCCCAAATAGATTTTCGAAGAAAACGGATGAGATCGCTCTGCTCGACCGAGTGGGAGAGCGAACTGAGTCACGCGAGTATATATTTTTCGCCCGTCATGAATGACGATAACCTCGTCTCATGACAGAGGCCCTATTTCATGGGAGGTTTTCTCTGCACCAGACAAGAGCTATTTTACTCGCGATCATAATAATTACGCGAAATTTTTACGCGCGTCGTACTCTATTGCCCAGACAGAAGCTGAATGGTGGCCATTACGTTGCGAGTAGTAGCGGTACTTAACGGTGAAAGTGTGTCACCGCATTTTTAATTTGCACTTTATCGTCATAGATCAGCAGTCTTGAAACCTTCGCGCGTCATAGACTGAGATCGAGTTCCCGCATCCTACGTCTCGGCAGCAAAAGAGATTGAAAAATATCAGTTTCCGTATCCTTCCCGTCGATGGCGAAAGGCAAACTAGCGATTGCGCGGTATATCGTAGGCAATATTACAATTAAAATCGAAGCGAGTTATTAATAACAGTCTTAGCAATAATTAGATACGATAAGAATAGTTGCGTTCTTTCTCAACGATGATAAAATCTTGAAGAGAGAGAGAGAGAGGGGCAGAGGGAGGGAGGGAGGGAGGGAGGGAGGGAGAGAGAAAGAGAAAGAGGAAGAGAGTTTCCTCAAACAATGCGATTCTCATCATAAGCAAATTTGTCAAATTTAAATTTATAAGTATAACACACAGACAAGAAGCAAAGAGAGCCTTCGAGATTAATTTCTGTGTCTCAAGTAAATTCCACAAAATAATTGCATTATTACAAAGGCAGATTAAACTTTATGTGAATGCAAACAGTGATTCGTATAATTATCAATATGAAAAAAATTCTCAAGAAAATTGTATTGAAACAAAACGCGTAAGTATATATCTATTATCCTCTTCTAAAACAATGCTTTAGAATTCTCCATTAATCCTCTAGAGGTAGCATATCGTTTTGTCAACGAAAAAACAATTTTTTTTACTGATTTTACTCGAAAATATTCTGCAACTATAAAATCGATCGATAACAATAGACACAAGCACGCAATTGAATAAACATTGTGACAGTTGAAAGTACTTCAATGTTCAATGCTACATATATTTCTATCTTCAGTACTTGAGGATGCTAAAGTCGTCCTATATTTTACCATCATTTCCATTCAGTGAAAAATCTCCGAATTCGATTTACGGATTGCAAAATTGTTATTACAGAATTGAAGTATGCACAAAGGACTCCCAGCTGTACTGAATCTCACGAGAAAATCGAAACAAAGTTAAAAAATTCACTTACTTTTGACTCGTACAGCTGTCACCTCAGATACATATTTGCTTGATTTTATAAATTCACTAGTGGCCCGCAAATTACAAACATAAAATACAAAGAGCATTCAGCCACGCGCAGAGTGTTTTTTGCGAATGTCATATATTTAAAATTCTTACTTTCAAGATACAAATTATACACGTTTCGGCCTATATCTTCTACGAAGATGGCCTGATATAGGCCGAAACGTCTATAATTTGTATCTTGAACGTAAGAATTTTAAATAATTCTACTGAAGATGGCCTGATATAGGCCGAAACGTCTATAATTTGTATCTTGAACGTAAGAATTTTAAATATATGACATTCGCAAAAAACACCCTGCGCTTGGCTGAATGCTCTTTGTATTTTATATTTGATATTTGCTTGATATAAGAGTTTTATAGTCTATTTCTTGAAAATAAGCTCACAGTTGAAGTCACATTACTGGAACGAACGATACCTAGTTTGTAGAACTAAAAGATTGAAAGTCTAGAAGAAAAGTATTTTCATCGAATGAAAAATACGTACGGATGCTTTGTGAAGACTAAGAATCAACAGACACGCTATCTCTTGATATCGTTCTGTCTCACTCAAACGCATACATCTGTCCTTATGTAACATATTCCAGCGTCATCTATCGCAAAACCGCGCAACTACTACTATACGGAATTTCGGCTGTGTTGATTCTTATAGCGTCTTTGATTGGGGTGCACTGGCTGCACTCAGTGTCAAGAGCGTGTTCGATTGGCAGTGCCAATGCGCAC
>NW_017299806.1:87835-146010 GCF_001594075.2 Trachymyrmex cornetzi
AGTCTTCACAAAGCATCCGTACGTATTTTCCATTCGATGAAAATACTTTTCTTCTAGACTTTCAATCTTTTCCCGTCTGGCCACGTTTATCCGGTTTCTATTATCGCCAGAACCCGGGCCACTTAAATACTAGAAGAAGAAGAAGAATCTTTTCCCGTCAAATATATTTTTGAAGTTTAACACATTAAGAACATCTTTTTAAGTGGATCTAAATAAACTTTTGCACGAATTTATTAAAATTTTATCAATTTGTTATATTAGGTGTACAACTTTGCTTTCGCCGTTTTCCTATAGATGGCTTTAGCGTGGTGGTCGAAATCAAAGACATAGAGAATGGACTGTGCGATCCGTGTGTCAAAATGGTCGATAGGGATGAGAGAGAGGGACCGTGGCAGACGGCCATTTCTATCTCTTTCCATTCAATGGTGTAATGAGAGAGAGAATGAGAGGGAGATTGGCCGTCTCCCACGGTCCCTCTCTCTCTTATTATCGACCACATTTGATATATTACTTAGATACGGATAGTACAGTCCATTCTCTATGGCTTTGGTCGAAATAAATAGATCATAGACGTCATACAATAAACTTGGGCATCTGTCAACATAACCCCATAGAAATTAGTCGATTTGTGTCTGCATCATAAAGTTATTCTCGATTGAAAATGTCAGTTTACGAGCCAAATTCCAGTCATTTGCGGGAGGTTTCAATTTTCTGCTTCAATATGAAGAAATCTGCGGCTAAGGCTCATCGAATGCTCTCAAATACTTATGGTGAGGCCGCTATTAGTGAAAGAACGTGTCGTGAGTGGTTTCAACGCTTCAAGAACGGTGATTTTGACGTCGAAGATCGGTATAGAGGTGGAAGAGAGAAGGTTTTCGAAGATGCAGAATTGGAGGCATTACTTGATCAAGACTCGTGTCAAAATCAAGAAGAATTGGCACGATCATTGGGAGTGACTCAACAAGCCATTTCAAAACGCCTCAAAGCCATGGGAATGATTCAGAAGCAAGGAAAGCCTCGATTTTCGGAAAAAAAAACGGCGGAAGCAAAGTTGTACACCTAATATATAAAAAATTTGATTTAATTCACAATACTTTTACATCAAATTTGTAATAAGTACCACAAAACGCGATTTTACATATCTGATTTGGAATTTACTCCAAATTTATCCCGAATTTAATTTTAAAGTGAATATTAATTACAAATATATGCAACACTCGTCCCTAGATGGTTAATCTTTTATTGTTCAATGAAATCTAATTCCAAACTTCTCCAAGACGTGATTTTATGTATTCACGATTTTAATTCAGAAAATTGATGGAATCAATTTCCAAGAAACCATTTCCACACCATTCATCATTGCGAGACGACGGGAAAAAAATATATAAATATTAACGTCGCCCTAAAGGTTGTACTTGTAAACACGATTAAAAGGTTTACAAGGGTTTCTCTTTCTCTGCGTGCTTCTCTCTTTCTCTCCCTCCTTTTCTCGTGTTCGGGAAAAGAAAGAGATAACCGACGCAGATGGCGGGTAGTGGGGACCGGGCAAGCGAGTAGGGTATACGATGCGTTCTCTCGTTGGCCGTATTCGTTCTGCGATCAGTTGTTCGCCGCGCGCGCGCCAAGCTGTCGTAACGTTGGCGCTTCGTCGTTCGTTTCTCTACTTCGTGTTGACGCGCGTGCGAAGCCGCCGGAGTAATTGGTGAGGGATCGATCACACCCCTTGGAAGCACGAGGTACAGTGATAACGCTGATAACGCTCCGCGTTCAAGGGGTTGGTGGTTATTTCCATCGAGTACCGGAAGTGCCAGAAGTGTGCCTCGCAAAAGTTTACTTTACCGCTGTAACGATTGCGAGAGAGATTTAATTTCTAATAGAGAAATCACAATCAGTCGACAAGATGGAAGTGACGTTCATCGAGAGAACGAATTGATCGTCGACTTTAATTTTCTCGTCGTCGGAGCAGTCAGTTTAATTGGCGCCAGAAATTCGTATTACAAGAATGATAACGTCTGTAACGCGATGTGTACACACTAATATTATGAAGGCAGATTAAATTTCATGTGACTGCAAATAGTGATTCTTACAATTGTCGATTATAAAAGCAATCCGATAGTGATAAATTAACGTTCTCGTTCTACAATTTGTATTGTGATTGCATTAACATTCGCGTTCTGTAATCTCGGAATGCGGCCACGATCGATACGTTCGGTATTGTATTCTGGCCGAAAATCATCGTGTATGCGGGAAAAACGAGACGAAGAGTGCAACGAGTGTCGGCCTTTCGACTCGAAAGTCGTGATCGAGAAACTCTCACGACCTGATGTCGCCTTCTATTCGACTTATCAACACGTGGTGATAAGAGCGTTTATACGCAGATTACGTCTTTGCGTTCAATTGAAGTCGTCGCGTCTTCAAAATTAAGCAGAAGCTCGCACGAGATAAAGACTAATAGACTCTCAACGGATCTCGAAAGCCGTAACAACCAACACAGTTAATTCTCCAATTAATCGAGTCGCGATTGGTTGACGCATTTCTATTTTTTCTTTTCTTCATTCCTTTACTTCTTCCTCGTTACGCACGAAAGCGAAGAGAATCACGGGACGAATTCTCGCGGAACGATGGCAGATCGGAGCAGCCGAATCGTTGGTCCCGTCGAGCGCTCGGAAATAATCGCCGATTGTCGACGAGGTTGAGACCTTCGAATGAGGATTCGATTGGCACGCGAGTTGCCAAGATCGTTGATGAACTCGTTGGCGAACTCGTCAACGAATGGCTCGCAAACATTGCACGACGAGTGTTGCTCTCGGCGATAATAGCTCGCGAATCGGAGCTCGCGTCCTTCTTGGCGCGCCGAGAACGCGCGGGGTCACGCTCGCGCGCCGATCGAATTAAAAAAAAAATAGCGGGCGACGGCAATCGACAAGGAGGACGGCCGAGTGGCGTAGCGGAGCGGACGATAACGAGGCGGCAGTGCGGCACGCAGAAGCATCGCCAGGGGAAAGGAGGTCCCGGCCGGCGCCTTCGTCGTCTTTCTTCTCTCTCTCCCTCTCTCTCTTTCCCTGCGGCGAGCTTGTCGGCCAACAAAGCAATTAGCGACGATTGGCAGCTGCTTCTTCAATTCGGGATTCCGTTGTAAGAGAGAGAATTTCAATTTTCGTTTTCTCGGGCCAAAAAAGCTAGACTGGACTAGAAACGAGGTCCGACGTTAGCAAACTGCTGCTTGCGAAGTCGAAAGAAGAAAACGTAGGATCGAGGAGAGATTAATTTTTCATCGATCGGGATATGTGCGAGTGCGATATCGATATGACCAGCGACGCGAATTGACGCTTCGAAAGTGAGAGGAGGCGTTCGGAAGAGTAGCCGGAAATGATGATGCCGCCGCCGCAAGTCGTGGGTGTCCTGCTGAAGAAACCGGGGCAGCAGACTCATCCACGATTGCCTCCTCTGGATCCACAGGAGACTAAAATTAAAGGTGAGTTTATTATTCCAGAAATCTTTCTTTAATCATGTATCTTTTGTCTCCAAAAATCTTTTGTCTGTGCATACAACCAAAATTACAAATAAATGTATTATTCTTGAAGTCTTTTTTTAAACTTATTGCTAAATACTGCATACAATTAAAATTAAAAATAAATCCAGGTAGCAATCTGACATTTGTCGTCATTTCGATGTCATTTATTCATGTCAAAATAATGTCAGCTTGCTGCCTGGATAAATTTGTTATTCTTAAAATTTGTTATTCTTAGAATATATTTTTAAAATTTTTTAAACCATCTTTTACCTCAAAATACTACAACCAACATAAAAGGTAAATTTATTATTCTAAAAACTTATTTTTAAACCTGTATCTTTTATCTCTCTTCAAATACCGCAACCAAATTAAAAAGATATAAATTTGTTATTTTCGAAATGTTCTTTAAACCTTTTATCGCTAGATACTGTATACAACAAAATTAAAGGTTTAAATTTATTTTTCTTAAACTTGTCTTTTATCTACAAATATACATATTAGATATACATTACACATAAAAATATAAACATCTTTGAAACGTACGAGCAAAATAATAGTAATAAAGTAGAGAACTAAAAGCTTCAATAACAAACACGCAAATTCTTTAGAATAACGTTTAAATAATATATATTAAGAAAGGAAAGTTTCAGACACATATTGAGCGTTAAATTAAAAAGAACTACCATCACTCCCAACACCCGGGAACTATTATACGACGCCGATAGCGTATCAAATAGGTTAATTACTGTAATAATTGAGTGAAAAAATAGAGCTCTCCATGGGCATCCGGTAATCACAAATTTCCCATTAATTTGGGACATCTCATTTAGTGATTACGACAAACAGGCACGCATAGTCCATTTAATCAACACTATAAAATTCCTTCTTCTATCAACTAATTTCCAAATAATACACGGAAAAATTTTGCTGAATTATCTAAAAATTTAGTACATACTCGTATATACAGATTTGAAAACAATTATTGAATCATCAAAATAATTGTGTAAGAAACTCAAATACAATCAGCAATACTGTAAAAAATTTTAGCATTCTAGTAATCAGTTTGAGTGTCCCACATTATATTTTGATAATTCAATAAAATTCTTTTCAGATCCTGCTTTTTTAAATATTTCAGCAAAATCGTTGTTTTCATGTAAAGATAATTAATTTTTAACGCACACATGAAGATATTTTTATTAAATAATATATATTTATATTATTTAATAAAATTCTTCTTCGTTCAAAATGAAGCAATACAGTTTACCGTTTCGTACGAGAACGCAAGCAAACGATTAAGATCCCTTTAGGGATTCCCCTCGCAAAACTAGCAGGAGAATACCAGATTGAAAGAAGAAGTCATTTTCATTGTAACTCGCGGGTTACATTCTGTAAATAGGCGGTCGAAAGACATAAACTCGCGCTATTCAGCTTGCGGGTCTCCGGCATTACGCTATTATCGATATTATGATTCAGTGGAACGTGTTGTTGAAATAACAAACGGGAAACCTTACCCAGCCAGCACATATTTGTTTGTGGAATATTTTCCGATTCTCCACTAGGAAGATTTGAATATTCGTAGAAGCTTCTTTTAAGAAGATAGATACTCTCTCTAAGAATATTCTTATGTTTTCAAAAGTACACTATCCTAAATATTCTAATAACATTCCTCAAGATTATTCTCATAGCACATATAGAATATTCGATCCATATTTTGAATATTATAAGGAGTATTAATTAGATGCATGTGCATTATCAATATTAATATGTTCGACACATTCAACATTGTTTGAAGCTGAACCAGAAGCATCAGTATTATCATCATTTAAACGTTGTAATACAGAATTTACTTCCTTTCTTACAGTTCGATAGAAATAACTGTTCATCTAGCGTTTTACCTTTGACATTGTTATCGAAAAAAATACTTGTAAACAAATTATGCAACATAACCTATATATGTGTAATATATATTCTTCATCATTTTATTTACTTATAAACATACTTATACACAAATTATATATATTGCTTCTTTATTATTATTACTTTAACAATTATATCAAATTTGTAATACCTTTTGTTATTTAATTAAGCAATCTGAATCTCTCGTGATCCGTGCATACCCATCCAGTGCTCGTTTGCCATTCGCGCTTGTTCGTGTCTCGGATATCATGTCATTCAGTGGTAATCATTATTTTTCGAATATTTTTTTCAGTATACAAGACTTTCGAATATTCGAAAAGTCACATTCGGTAAATATTTCATAAAATGTATACGATATTATCCAATTAAGAATATTCAAAGTTGAATTACAGAGAAGATTCATATTCTTATAATAATATTAGAATATTTATTTAAAATCATTCGCGTAGAGGAAGATTTATAGAGCAGTGCAAGAATATTATGTGCTGGCTGGGTATCAAACCTCTAACGAACGTTGTTACGTGCCACGTAACTATTGTCGAGCCACGTTTTTAACATAAAGTTTTCTACATATATTTTCCTAAATATTCCTGACTACCTTATTTCCGGCTGTTCATCTTATTTGCTTCACCTATCGTTTTTTTTCCTCTGACCCTTTTTTATGTCTTCCTTAATTGCTCTTTTGAAATTTAGTCTACAAGTATTTTATAACTCATGTCTGAACGGATTCCTGAGTCACCGACACATTCCTTAGCCCTTTCCTTTACCCCTTTCACGTATACTTTTGGTATTCGAAAATCTTACGTCATTGGTTAGAATTGATAGAGAGCTCCACCTCTTTAATCAAAGTAAAGATCCTTCTAGCTCCGATCAGTTAGTCTAAGTTCATAAGCCATACTTACAACGCCGTCTTTTGCTCGCTAGTCTGTAAGTTTGTATTATCGTTAAATAAAGTCTGATCAAGAGACAGTTGTCGAACCATTTATCTCGTATTGCGACGCTTCGGCTCGTAACAGCGTTCAGCCTGAAAGCGTTCCCTGAAATCCGGGCTGAGGTTCTCGCTCTCCAGTTCGACTCTACTATCGATCTTGTCGATATCTCCCTTACTTACTACAGGAATGCGCTCGCCGCTCTTTCGTTGAATAATGTTCTATCGACGGCTCGCGGTTCGATTAACTCGAAATTGATTCACACCGAGTGAGAAGCGCTCGACTTAAAAGTGCTCGGCTAGACGCTAGTCGAATCGCATCACGTGAAAATTCTCCTAATGTAACCCACAAACGTAGCACAATTGAAAATTAAGTGGCTGTGTAGCGCCAGCTTGTTTACTCTATTATACCGATCAGCCGACGCCTTTATGGCTCTGTTAACAATTATGTTAATGGGACAACGACGTATTACGATAACGGTGCGTTAATTTGATACGAACAGATGAGCAACTTGATGAAAAACGAATATAAATATGTCCTGGCATCGTTTCTGTTAAATGCATCGTCAGTCAGTTCCAATCAATCACGAATCATTTATCTGAAATTTTTATAAAGCGACGTATAATTCTCGGAGAACAGAATTCTTTAAATAACTTGATCTTATATATGTTCATTTCCCTAGAATTCTGAAATAATATCAATGGTATTTCAGAATTTTCAGGGAAACCCGACTCGCGTGCAAATTTCTATTGTTTCGGATGAATATCTGACGGTGAAGTTCGTCTAGACGCGTTGCCACAACACTTTGAAAGGCCTTTTAAGAAGCCCGTCTCGTTCGCACGCGATTGACAATTCGTGCTCCGTAATCCGGTATCTGGGCTACCGTGGTAACGGGATACTTTTACGTGGCCATCCATCCTCTACGCGGAGAACGTGAAAACAGACTCTCTAGCAGACGAAAAACGTACTTATTTCTGGATACATGTAATATCCTACAATATATATACAACGGATAGACAAATTAATATGAACCTTGGAAAATTATTTATTTATTTTATTATTGATAAAAGGTTGGTCCATCATTTGCTTATACATTCTGTCCTTGTTGAAATAAAGTCACGCAATGCTTGTGAATAATTATTAATTGGATGTTGAGTAATTAATCTTTTAAGTAAAACAGCTTATAATTGTTTAAGTACGGTAGATAATTAAATTATTAAAGCTACAGTTCGAAAAATGTACTTTTTAAGTTTGAGTAGAGATAAAATTAGCATATGAAGGTCAGTACACATGATAATGCCCAGTATTCATTATTAGCATTTTTATTTCGGAAAGTTTCCTTGGAGAGATATCTTTGTCCTTGTCCATGTTAAAAAAAATCTCTCTTTTATAAATCAATTAATTAGTCATAATTTAACACTTATAAATCACAAACATGTCATAAAATAAACTACTTAGCGAGACGATATTGTAAGAATACAATAAAAGTAATTAAAATGTTAATAAATTTCGAATAATCTCAAAATTTATTAACAAACAAGCGTGAAACATGAGGCTTACAAACGGTGACTGATGACGTTTATATTAAATAGCGTATATGTGAGGAGATAATGTTATCTACAGTGGTCGTTAAAATATGTAAACATCAGCATTTTATAAAAAAACAACAACACAGCGCAGCTATGTTTTCATTGAAACAGTAATTGCTTTAACGTAAAATTGTTAATTTATGCACGAGGCTGTAATATAATATAATCATCCATTGTAAATGATATTGATTAGAAGAAAAAACTTACTTCTCACTGTATTTCAAAATTACCTGTTTTCCAAAACTTTAACATCTTTCCTGACAATGCAATTGTGTGATTTAAATATAGAATTATTTGTAGTTTTTTAAAAACCAAAGGGAGAAAAAGGTTCCTTTCTCCAATATTTTTTAAGCAATTAAAATTATCTTTACAGTTTTATTGAAGTATTTAATAATTTAGATAGGAACAGATCTAAAAATTTTATTGGATTATCAAAATAATTATAATAGATGCTCTGTTTGTTATAGAATGTCAAAAGTTTTTGTAGCATTGCTCATCCTGCTTCAGTTTTCTATATAACTATTTTAAATTTTAATGATATATATTATCCAATAAAATTATTTTCACACCTGTTGCCACCTAAATTTTTAGATATTTCAACAAAATCATTTTTTCCGTGAAGATGTTTTGCTAGAAGAATAGTATAACACTATATATGAGTTATTACTGTATTCAAGCATGCATGACTTTTTTCCAATAAGGATAAAATCTGTAATAAAGACAAATAATAGATCAACCTTCCATTAAAAAAAAAAGTAGTATATTTCCTGTTCACAGTTTTTATTGCCAATTGCTGCTAACCGAAGGTTGTTCCCCTGTACGTTAATCTCAGCAAATTAAAAATAATAGCACGAGCTGTAATTATACGATATTATTCGTCAAATAATCCTGATTGCAAACGTGATATAATTTAGACGATGACTGTATCTAGATGAACAGTATCGAAAATGACGATGACGTTTCATGCGAAAGTTCCATAGAAATAGTTCATTGTTCAACACACTTCTCACATCCAAGGTTGAATATTTATCGAACTTTATACGTCGAGTATACGAGTGCGTAAGTTGTGATAAGATTATCCAATCACGCGATCCATCTAAGATAAACGTCGTATTTCAATCAACCGACAAGCGTTTCATAAAAATAAACAAAGCCGCCTTTTTCTATCGTGTTGATAGGAGACGTAATTACGCGACAGGATAGATTTTGTTTAATACGATACGAGATACCTAAATTCCTGGCGGTAAATTTATGGCGGGTCAAGAAACAGTAAAAAGAAAGCGGGCGGACGTATCGCTGCGATATTTTCGTACTGGTTTTCACGACCGTCAATCTTTATACCTACCTTCAGTTTTCCTCCCCGCGATAGCTGCAGCTATCGCTCGACAAGAGAACAACCCTTTCTCTTCTAATGAGAATTAAATTTACCGGATTTTCCATTTCATTGCACATTCGACAAACGATTACGACATGGGCACACGCCAATCCCGTCATTGCGAAACGGCACCATATCGTTATACGGCATACCTGCTCGATAGCGGCTTTATATTATAATTTCGACCGCAACCGCTCGCTCGTTAATTATCACCCAGCACGAAGTGGCACGAGAAATATCGTATTTGTGCGTTTGCAAAACGTTATGTAAGCTTTAATTAGTCTCAGTTGAAATCATTTTGATAATTGTCGTGACTGGAAAATATTTCCCGAGAGAGAGAGAGAGAGAGAGAGAGAGAGAGAGAGAGAGAGAGAGAGAGAGAACAGAGAGAAAAACTCTCTTTCGCTCGCGCCCTTTCTTCGTTCCCCTTTCTCCTCCTCGGTTCACAATTTTCGCGAAATAAGAGTCGAGTCTCGAAGAGACATAAAGGAGCTCTTTGTAACCACGAAGGGGCATTGCATGTAAATAGCCAATGGGATCTTTTAAAAAAATCCACAAGATGCTCGCACCGCTGTCGACCTGAACGGCGACGCGAGTTTCACATTTCTCGTTCTTCAGCGTGTGGCAGCGGGAAACTGGATTTCAAGGTGTTACATGGTGGCCTTTCTTCACCATTGGTGTACGATTCATCGTTTTCAATTCGGCGGTTTCGAAGATATTCGCGAGAGAAACGAATCCGTATATAACGTTTGATTCGCGCGCTCCGGCTCGTTCTTTCTTTTTTTTTTTTATTTTTTTTTTATTGCGCGACGAGCATCCTTCTTTCTCTTTCTTTTTCTCTCTTCGGAGTCCGGACGACTTAAATTAGGGTCACAGTGCCGAATTAAGCACGGTCCACAAGTGCCATTCACGAGGAACTCGCCGCGACCGGGGATTAAGATATACACATGTAGATAAAGTCGGACCCCATCCGTATTCGAGTTTCTGCGATTCTCTAGGAATCCTTTTGATACTTGAGAATCCTCCTGAGAAATCCCTGGCTGGCATTACACGTTTCACGAAGTAATCCCCTAAGTATCGCTATTCAGAGAACGAAATTGAGCTTGCGCGTCATGATGCGTAGACGCGGACCTTGCGGTTAAAAAGGCTCAATTGAGCTAAGGGAGGCGAAAGAGGATCATTTCTGTCGACGTGCTCGACAGATCGGAAGAAGGAAGGAGTAAGAGAGACAGAGCCCTGCGTCACGAGTCTAAACAAATTACAAACGGCTCCTCTCCGGCTCCTCGCACGAGCGCGAATAATAAATCGCGAATAATCGCGCGCGTATACCGGGTGTTCCGCTTGGACGAATCGAAAACGAATAAGGAGACGCGACAACCCGGGGGTTCGTGACTTAAACTTAGGCTCTCGATCGTCGATCGAGACTCGAATCTCGGCCACGAAAGACGCGCGTTGCCTTTCACTAAATGTTCGCTCTCTTCGTCCTCTACGTGTGTATTCGGCATCCGCGGTAACCGCCTCGTGCCATTTACGAGCTACAGCTATAAATCGCGATTAGATGTGAAAAATCAAGTTTGCTCGCTAGACGACGCTGTATTTTCTTTCGAGAGTGATACCGCTCCTCAAGATCAACGTGTGGTAAGTATCGGCTCCATAAACGTTCTCTGGCGTTGTGTGTGCGCTCGAGCGATGCGTATATGCGCCCGGTATCTCGTTGCATTGCCTTACTCCTTATCATGCCTGCGGGCGATAACACATCCGGAGTTACACGACGTTCGTTATGGAGTTCCAATCGTCGTCGAGCGTTATTCATGGTAATTATAGTATATATATATATGTATACATGAAAAGAACGGTTTCGCTAAATTACATAAAAATTTAGCTTGATTAGATGTTAGATTATTAAGATAATTATGAAGTAAAAAGTAAAAAGAAAGCCTATCAACACAGTTAACGGTATGAAAATTATTGTGTGTATTTGTTGCAATAATTAAATAAAAGTTTAAATACACACAAAATCATAATTTCAATTTCAATTTCGATCCTCTTCAGTGTTCATTGTTAATGTGAAAATCGAGTTTAGATTAAATTTTCTATTCATTAGTATACCAGTCATTTAAAATAATTGAAATTGTCAAGATAAAGTAATTTTGTCAAGTCCATAATATTCGAGTCTTCAAAATAATTATATGTAGGACTTTCAAGTTAATTGCTGGAATGTCAAGAACCTTTTGCAGAATTGCTCATTATAGTTGAGCGTCCTACATAATAATTTTGATAGTCCAACAAAATTATTTTCAGATTTGTATGTAGCTAAATCTTTAGATACTTTTCAACAATCTTTAATTCTTTCAATATATATATACAAAAATAGTAGTTTTACGCTTTTTACATAAAATTAAAAAATATCTTGCGTATCACTTAGATTCCTTCAGTTAATCTCTGAGATATCAACGTAGATAGCCAACAAACATTATCAGTTAATTAATATCGTCGTATCGAATGAATCATGGTCATTCTGACTATTGCAAATCTCTTTTCTACATCGTCCTCGACTTCGGACGTTACAGCGAAATCGCATTTCAAGCTGGATTTCTATGATCACCGCATCGCCTCGAACCGGGTTCTGCTTCCCCGATTCGCGCAACCAGTCCTGCTGGGGAAAAGCGGTTGTGAAAATGTTTTTACAGAGTCTCTGTACCCGCCTGATTCAGGATCTGCTATCGTGTATTTTCTCACATTTTGTATCGATTTTGATCTTTTATACGTCATTTATCTCTCTCTACTGTACTTTCGTATTGACGATAGCAGTTAGTTGATTTATGACTTGAACGATTTACTAGTAAAATAATCTACGATTCGCAGTTTTCAATCGTCATCTTGACGATCTTTCTTGGACGACAAGCATCTCTGCGACACCATGACACTTTTTCTGGACGCACGTGTCTCGTCGTCGGTTTCTCGCACACAAATTAATTAGCGCTGCTTGACGAGGAGAATGCTGGTCTCTCAAGTGGGTGTAATTAGATGCCCTCGGCTGTGTCGCATCATGAAAAGAACCATAGAAGAGAGCGTCATGTCATCAACAGCGTCGAAAAATCGCTTCAACGAAGTAGCGAGAGAAACCAAACTTGAAACAACAAAGTATCGTTCAAATCCCTTCACATTATTCAATTTTAGGAATTGTGGACGTTAAGTGCTCTAGACTTTAACATCGTGTATAATATTGTACGTCGATCTATGTATAACGTGCGACGCGACGTATCGGAGCTTTGGTTCGATAATGACTAGAGATGATAAAGGGGATAAAACAGATCAAGCTCCATTTAACAGCGTGCATCCGAACTCATTGGTGCGAATGACGCTCGAGAGAAGGGTCAAAATAATCCTTCTGTCTCCGTCTCGAACAGCTGACGAGAATAATGTCCGTGTCGGACAGGAAATGGTCCTCCCCCTGCCCCTGTGTGTCAGATACAGGAACGACTCGTGCTCTTTCATTCTACTCGATCGAGCGACAGTGACAAACATACGCGGGAACGAGAGAGAAGGAAAAAAAGCTACAGAGGCTACATGGGAAGCTCAAGAACAAAGAAGGCTCCAGTTCGTTGTGAAGAAAAGAGAGAGATGAGAGAGCATCTGGTTCTGGAAAGTATCTAATTAAAAAAACAGAAAAAGAAACAATGAAAGAAGTCCACCAGACTACCTCGAGAGATGTTCACAAACACTTTATATATATATATAGCAGAAGTAATTCAATGACCTCTTGATGAAAATAATCCGGATATAGAATGATGATCCTGAGTATTTTCATTTAATTAATCAAAGCAGCTCAAGGCGATTATTAGATAATGTAGACAAATACTTTTAACAGGTGAAAAGCGACCGATAATATTTCTGACATGACTCACGAACTTTTACTTTGAAATTTTCAACATCTGGCTCCTCCATAGGAGATGCATTGAGGTGAATGAAAAGCCAGATGTGGGAGAGCAGCTGACCGGTGTGTTCGAAAACCGACTACCTGGAGAAAAGAGGAAACAACGTTGTGTGCGATACGAAAGGGAGACACTACGAAGCTCACCGATGGAAGAGGCAGCAACAGTACGACAGTAGCTTGGTATTCGTGGGACGGAAGTCGACGTTACAGGCGAGATATAGTTGATGCTAGCGGCGAGAGAGACGAACGTACGCTATTCTCGCGGTCGCGAGAACGACAGCGAGCGGTGAATCGATGATACACGAGACGAGCAAGCGAGAAAGGACATTGCGGCGCGCAAAGGCGAATCGGACGAGGACGGAGTACATCAGGGCGTTGCACCGTTTGCTGTGACCCAGTGTTCTCTGCGGGCGCCGTGCCGTTTCGTTTAGATCTCTCTCTCGGCAGCATTTCTACTCCCCTTTCTTCTGCGGGACTCTTATCCGGTCGGCAACGACTGCACGTTTTTAGAATTTCGCCAAGGCACCCGTACAATTCGCACAATCGTTATCTTCGCCGTTTGATCGATACTCTACTTTCAACCAGAACACGAAAATAGTTGCCGGGACTAGTCTGAAGAATTGCTATCAATAACGAAATAATATATTTACCCTCTGGAGCTGACGACAAAATTTGTAACACAGTTATTGTGTGACGCTGGGTTTATAAAATCCATTCAATTTATTACGTTCATTAAAAGGCATTAATTAATTTCCGTATCTATCCAGTTTATATTGATTAAAAGGCATTAATTAATTTTGAAGAAGCAAAATGTCGTAATTAATAAAAAAAGAATAATATTAAATATATAATATTTCAATAAAAATAAAATATAAATTTGCAGATGTAACGGAAAAAAAATTTAATTGTTTGACATTTTTTATGAAGAGGTTTTTAATTGAGTGAATCCAATAAAACCACCAGTCCCGGAGAATCCAATAAAAACTCATACATTTTTATATCAAAATTTATATAATAAAATAATATAATTAATTATATAAAAAGAAAAATGTAGAAAAGTGAATGTAGGAATATTTTAAATCCTAATTAGGATGAAGAACACTATTCTATTAATTACAAAAAAATTAGATCACTAGATAATATCCGCATATCTACATTCACATCTCGCAAAACGAAAGAAAATTATTTCTAGCAAATAATTGCAAGCGCAATTTCTCTTTGAATCGTACGAGACACATACGAGTATGTTGAAAGACGCGCGTCTTATCATAGAAGGGTATCTTTATCAATGTCAATCGAGCCTCTTACAAACCCTCTCGTACGCTCATTCTGTCAGCAAGGCTGCCTTAGACTCCATATTTTTTTATGAGCTACCTTATGGGACATTAACAAGTGGAACGGTTACAAGTGCCCACACGCGTGTCGTTACGCACACGAGATCGTTTTCTGTACGCTCATTTTGCTCTTCCTCTCATTTAGTTCCTCTTGCGTATAACGCGTGCATGACGATCGATATAAAGACCTTCATTTTGTTCCATTAAATTTTACAATTTATAATTCTAGGTATAATTTTAAGGTATAACTTTTGAATTTTATATTATACTGGGAAAAAACGATTGCTGAAATATTTACAAATTTAGCTAGATAGAGATCTGAAAATAATTTTGTTACGCAATCAAAATAATTATGTAGGACAGTCAAACTGATTAGTAGAATGCCAAAACTTTTTGTAGCGTTGCTCATATATACTCTAAGTCCAAAGTTTAGAAACACTTTTTAAAAATTGACATTTTTTTACTTATTCAAATATTCATATATAACAATGTGTTCTCAACAATAATTATTTAGATCCAATAACGATTATTAGACCTAAAGAATTATTGTAAAAAAAAAGAACACTTTATTATGAATAGTTGAGTAAGTAATCCCAAAAATGTCAATGTTATTTTGATAGTTTAACAAAATTATTTTTACACGTGCATCTATAGCTAAATTTTTTAATATTTTAGCAAACCTCTTCTTTCCATGTATATTATGAAATTCAAAAGTCATTTCAAGACTAGGTATACATAGAATTATAAATTATAGCGTTTCCAAACTTTTGACCTGGAGAATTATTTTGATGGTCCAACAAAATTATTTTTAGAAGATATATGTGTCTATTATATTTAGTTTTACATTCTTTAACAAAATCGTTTTTTCCGTGTAGATTTGCTCATGTAAATCTTTTTTCTTTTGAAAGGAGAAAGAGAGACGGTAAAAGGGATCTCACGACGTTCCTGCTTAGACGAACACGCACGAAGGAGCCCCGTTGAACTTATGGGAGCGGTAACAACGTAATTACAGAGTTAGGCGCGTTACATCGAATCGTAATCACACGATTGCATCGAAGTTTCATTCCGCTCTTTACACTCCTTGGCTTTATGCGACACGCTGCAGGTGGCGTTTCCGTTGGATGCTTTTTAGCGCTTCTAAATTGCTCGGATCGGATTTCGGAATGGGCGGCTAATCGGACCACCGGATCTTCAACGATTTCCTCGATTTCATAAACGCACGATTTTCGAGAAAATCGACTTTCGACCTAGAATTAGATTGCGCGCTCCGCCGATTATTAAATCCTTAGTGCGTTAACGTTATCTCGATTATTACGTAGCCTTCTCGATTTCTTATTACATGCATCGCGCTGACCCAGAACTATCCGATTGCGCTCGAATCCATTAATTCTCGTTACGAGTACTGGAATATAACGTGTCGGTTAATCCGATATCGCGCTCGAGACTCCTTGCGCAGCAATAACGCAATACTCGGATATTTTCACGAGCGTTTCATTAATCATATTCCCCCTCGTGCAGAATGTTTTGATAAATCAGGTATATTATACAACGTGAAAGAGGATCATATCAAATCGTATTTATTCCTTTCTAACTTCTCTGACGTCTCTCGAAATCTCTTTCGCTTCCGCGCTTTCTTTCATCGCGGTTATTTACGCTATAGACGCGTCAACGAGCTAGATCACACTCGTTCCCTATCCTCACTGTCAAAATAAATGGTCGCCGCCGTCGGAAGTTGCGTTCACCTTGGCCCTTCCTCTCGAGAGAACCAGAATCAGCCGCAGAAACTGGTCTTCCCGGCTTGCGCGTCCTGGAAAAATGTCCTGCACGGTGCACGTGTGTGTCGGCACTTATGCTCGTGTCGCGCGTGCTGGCTTTCGCAGCCTGCAGGCTGCATACTGGTATTTATCGGCCGAAGCGATAGCTCTTTGCTGGAAAAGATTTTCTTCTCGTAAACGCACCGAGCCGAGAGTACGCCGAGGTCACCAACCCCCGTTTTAGTTTCGTAATCCAAATAACGTACGCGACACCCCTACGATGGTGATAGTCACGCGATGTTAGTGACGCCAGCTGTTAGCAGAGTTCGACCCCCGTGCGAGAAAAGGTGCTCGGAGACGATTCGACAAGGCCGTGTCAACCCTTTTGCCATCGCAACGGAATGTACAACGCGACCTTTGAATAAAATTCAATCGTAGCGCTCGAAAGGGAAATCTTGCACGCCCACGGTG
Organism: Trachymyrmex cornetzi; assembly: GCF_001594075.2. Classification (NCBI taxonomy): domain Eukaryota; kingdom Metazoa; phylum Arthropoda; class Insecta; order Hymenoptera; family Formicidae; genus Trachymyrmex; species Trachymyrmex cornetzi. Next base: position 104,656 of record NW_017299806.1, read on the forward strand.
AACCGTTTACTTTCCTCTTTGCTGCCGTGGAGCCTGCGATATTTTTACACCTTTCGATATAAACCATCTTGTAAGGCTATCGATCGTTATGCCTATACGACGTTAAGATATGTTGTTAGCACTTACACATGTTTAAAGCAAAAATTGCACTGTGTTACAAGGTTTCAGTTTCTCAACACCTGAATATTTTTATGTATTTTTAGTTACTGAAAAAAAAAAGATTAAACAAGTTTTAAAACAACAGAAATCTTTTTTTTAAACTTTACAGATTTAAACAATTTGCAACATTTTCCTTTTATTTCGCGATATAAAGTAAAATACGTATGAATCATCATTCAGTTGTTGAGAAACTGAAACTTCTAAATCGCTGTAATTTTTTGGCATTAAATATTGTCAATAAATTTTAATATCATTTAAAACAATAAAAGCTTTATATCATCATATTTATTTTTATATATTGTAAAAAAAATATTTGAATTTTTTATAGCTACATGTTACAATTACACATTCAAAGTAGAGTTTCTGAAAATTGAAGGCTGATGGAATGTTTGAAAAGATCCTTTTTCAGTGTAAAAAGTTCTACAAGACACATCCATTATTTATTCAGAAATAAAAAGTTGATCAAAACTTGTTGCACTACTATGTCATTATAATATAGTATTGCAGAGAAATATGCACGTAATCTATAATTATATTAAAATAAAATGTGTAACTTGAATAACCTCAAACATGATTGAATTTAATTATTTCTATAAAGTAAATGTAGCAGATCAAGTAGTACAAAATTATTTCACGATGCGCATTGTGTTCCATTGCATCAAGGTAGCTCATTGTAAAAAGTAGATGAATGAAGTCGTTCAGGAATTGGTCGACTAACGGTCACAACATATACAACATCCGGTACCTCCGGGGTTCAATTAGGTGCCGTCGAGGCGCGACATAATCCCCATATCGTATTACACCCTACGTAGTACCCTCTGGCGAAGGATTAAAGAAAGAAAAAGTCGCGAAAGACGAGGTGAAGAGTCGCACGAGGAAAAATCGTTCTGCAGCAATATAGATCGATGGCATTTGCGTGAAAACTCGTCCTCCCGTCTTTCCAGATCGCTTCGTGGACTCGCAGCGCGATAAGAAGCACTTCGGGGGTCCGAGTGGGCCTTACCCCAGCCGCGGCGCGGCGGGACCGGTGCAACAATTAATTTCCAAAGGAAAGAGTTACGAAGCCGTCTATGTATCTCCTTGGAGGGTCGACCCATCTGGAATCAAGGGACAAAATCGCCGTAATGGCGGTGCAACCCTTCGGCCAGCTGTGCGTCACAATGGTCGTCACGAAAAATCGTGCGACAATGTTATCTCGATCTACTCTCGCATTGTAGGGTCGTGCCGGGATTGAGTCGTCAAGCAATCGGGTTAAGGGCCTTTCTTTGAACGACGAGAAATCTTTCGTGCAAGAGGAAAAATTTCTTTTTTCCTCCTCTCTCTCTCTCTCCCTTGCCTTTCTCTCGAGAATGCAATCAAATGGACAGGCGCGAATTTTTTTTCGCGGATTCCCTCCTTCCTCGTTCTGTTGCGATCGATTGGACCTCGACGAGGAATTATTTAGCACGATTACAAGACCGCTGTGGTAAACCGAAATCGTTTACAATGGCGCCAACAATTTATCCTCGTTTGCCGTCGTCGATGAAAGGAATTCGACACAAAGCAGAGGTTTGGCTTTCACGTGAAAGCAAACAAGCACGCACCCCTTTCCGGTCCGCGAGCTTTTTAATGTCGCATCGTGGAGCCAAGATGCTGGCTAAAAGAAAGAAAGAGAGAGAAAGGGAGAAAGAGAGAAGTGGAGAACATTTTGGTCGAGTAATTTCTAAAAGAAAAGGAAAGGGTTCACAGGCTAAACGTGGAACCGGTCTTCCACGATGGCGCCGTTTAGCGCACGTTCGCGCGCGCTGCGGAAGCTTGCGCTGTGTCGTGTCGCGGGCTCGATTCGATTTCCATTAGAGTGTTCCAACGATGATGTTTACTTAGCTCCGGGTCGTCGTCACGCGGCCGGGAGAGGAGAGACAGAAAAACTGCGACATCGGAGTCGGGGGATGAGAGAACGAACGAGTACCGGGAGAGGGAGAGAACGGACTCTCTTGCGTACGAAGAATCCGGAGTGAAGGAGGGGATGGAAAAACGGAATCAGGTTTCTACCTTTATAGGCTTGCGTCCGCGTCGCGTTCCGCCATGCCTCCCGTGTGTGCGCGCCTTCTTTCCTTCCTTCCTATACTTGCACGGATGCAGAGATGGAGCGTACAGGCGACAGAAAACCATAATCACTGACAAAAGGGCCTCGGAGGCACCATAGCGTGCAGCGGCAGCTACAGAGACAAGACGAGCTTTCGCACCCCTTTCTCACGCGCGACACCTCGACACCACGAGGAGGATCCGTCTTTTTTCGAGGGCTCCAGAGTCCTCGGATGAGATGCCCCGAGGGTAGGCTCGAGAGAGGGTCTCGGTTCGAGAAGAGGCGGCGCAGCCGCGACCAGTTGCCGGCTACCAGCTTTTCATATCGCGGAAAATTGATTTATCCGGACAGACACCTCCCGACCTTTCTTAGCTTCTCTATGGGAAAGCGAGTACCGTTCCCTTACGGATGCACGAAAGGAAGTATGTTAGATCGGTATCGTAAAACACATCTCTGTAATATTGAGACGACGTCGTCTATGATGCTTACAGTCAGATAGAAAGATACAAACGCTCCCTTTTTATGACGGAACATTGAAAGAATCGTAATCGCAGGCGACACACCTAATTTATGAAAGGGCTACGAGTTGTGAAAGTCAATTTATTTTGTACCCCTCGCGAGAGTGCGCGAGCGCTGAGCAGAAATGGCCTCAAGCAGTTTGTATGGAAATTTACCGGTCGGAAAATGACCGTGTCGAAAGGCTCAGCAAACGGGGCTTCTTCATTGGCGTAACGTATGCATCGACACGCTCTCCGTTCTCTTCCCAGCGACGATGTGTCCGACAAATTATCGACAAAGTATCAGCATAATTATGCTAAAAGACATACAGGAGGGTAGTTACATCAATCGTTAACAGGACGATTGTGTGGGACGCATTCTCATCGAGAATGCGTCCCTGCAACTCCCACTGTAATCTCGAAATGACTCCTTGATTATTGTTGCAATAGGATAATCTGTATGGAACGTCCCAAGCTATAATTCTTTCAATTACAGATGAAAGGGCTTAAAATAAGATAAATGTCGATTCCTTCAAAGAGTTACAATATTACACAGAAGAGACGATTTCGTTGTATCTAAAAAAGATAAATACAGATCTGAAAATAATTTTGCTGGACCATCAAAATAATTATGTAGAAAATTCAAGCATGATGAGCGATGCTGCAAAGAGCTTTGACATTCTAGTAACCAATTCCAACATCCTACATAATTATTTTTGATCCAACAACATTATTTTTAGGTCTATATCTAGATAAATTTTTTAATACTTCAGGAAAGTATCTAGCAATTTATTACTAGTTATAGATTTGATGTATGTTCTTTTCGTGGAAATAACGAAGGCTGTTGAAAAATTTTTTAAATATATATTATATATCGAGGCATATATTTTAAATCATTCAATTATATATTTTAAATAAATTATGAATTTTAAACAGTGATATAGAAAATCTATCCAGATTCGTAATTATTTATTAAGGTTAAAGATGTATTTAACATTTTTTACATATTGAACAGATAGTAATAATGTAATCTTCTTACGGACTCTCCCAAATTCAACAACAAAAAATCCAAAAAAAAAAACGGTGAATGAGAGTCAGCGTAGTAGTTAATACGCAATCTTAAATCTTTAATCCAGGAAATAGAATCTTTATTCCAAAAAATAATAGAATCAATTATTCGCCCTGTTTTTTTTTTGGATTTTTTGTTGTTGAACAGAATTCCTTCTTTTGTCACACCTCACAGTTCTTTTCAATGACCAAACATTTTTACTCGTAAATAAAATCAAGGCAATATTGGATCAGGAGAATGAAAACAAACACAGCCTCCGTGCGTTTTCATTTACATATACTTCGGCACGTGTAAATGATGCGAGCAAAGGAACAATAAAGCGCTACTTCCTTAATTAACGGAGTAACTGTGTCTTGGACTAACTGTGCTGCATAAGCGACCCCGCTCAAAAATTTGCACGTAACGCGTTTAAAACGTACAAGTTCGTATCGACCTTCGAACTAACTTGTCATTGCAAATCAAGCCGTAATTATCACATGAATAAGCTTTTTGCGCTAAAAATGGAACAAAGGTTGGAAAAAAAAACTGCACATTATAGCATAACATTCAGCTTTTCAAGCGTGAAGAGCGTTTACGTGAGATTGTCAAAAGGTTACTCGATAAGAGAGAGAGAGAGAGAGTGTTCTCCAAAAAGGATATTAAATTTCATCCGCATATACGACACTCTCTATGATATATTTAATAGCTCAAAGTTTCCTTCGAGAACGAGTCCTACTTATAATACGCTTCTCTATTAAAATTATTATTAAAAAATATTGGCTTCGAGAATGTATACCAACTTCCACAATGCAATCGCGGTACGAAAGTTATTGCAATCAACCAGTGACATTTTCGAACCATTGAACCGAACTCGGCGTCTCCAATGCGCGGCTGTATTGATCGCCCCGAGAACAATCGACTGCCGATCACAGCACTTGTCGCAGAAGGCCTCTTAAGCTCTCAACCAGCTGTCCTCCGATGTCCTGCCGCACGTGAGAGCGCCACGGGAGCCTTATAGCATTGTTTCGCCAAGCATAATGCACTCGTTTTGTGCGCGCGAAGAAAAAGGCGAATCGACTCGGTCGCACGATCGATCGGTCGGCGAAAGAAAAGCCTTACCGGTTCGAACTTGGACATAAGTACTTTACGCGAATTGCTGAAGTGCAAGATTCGAGAAGTCTCCTTTCTGTGCTAAGCAGAAAGTCTACAGGAATATAATGGTAGTTTTTATCAAATAATACTTGTGAAAGAAAAAGCAGAAAAAACGAAGGAAAGACTTTGTTGATTATTAAAATCTTTATTAATTTTTAATATCAATTTATTGATATTAATTTTTAATTCTCTTTTTTAAAAAAAATAGACGTTGTAGCAGGCAGAAATTATATTTCTTCATTTATTCATAATAATACAATAATTTGCGTTAAAAAAATAAACATTTCAATTTATAACATTTAAAAAAGTGCAAATAAAAATAAAATAACTTTAATTTTTTATTTAAATTTTGTTTTTGATAATAATCACAAAAAATAAATGCAAAGTTAAACTTAACTGTAATCGAACGATTCTCAGCTCGAACGTTTCGCAAAAATGCTCATTCCGGAATTTGTGACAGTGGGTCGTGCTAATTCTTAGGATAAACGGAATTTTTGTCCCCAACACATCGTACCGTTTAGGGGATTTTGAAAGTTTCTTTGTGATCGTGATCGTCAATCGCCAAGATAAATGATGTCAGATGTCGGAAGACCGTTGAAGGTCTCAGTCCCTTTTTTCGGTTATCTTGCCAATCCTCAAAATCCTGTAAACGATTTGCCAAACCACTTGCCTAATTCAATCTTACTGTCAAGTTATTATGGGTCGAATTCTTAATCTTTAAGTAAGGTAGATGACTGTACAGCACTCTACGCATAGAGTTATCTTAAAATTCTTGTTCTGAAAGAGAGAGAGAGAGAGAAAAAGGAAAATAAAAAGAATTACCCAGTAGCGTTAAAGTTCATTATTTTTACATTGCTCTGTCTCATAAGAATATAAATAATGTAAATTTATTTCTACACATATTATTAAAAAATATAACTATAAAAATAAAATTTATTTGGAATGTTCTGAGCACTCGTTCATCTACTTGAAGGTTAACAAACTGCTAAGGTTTGCGAAAAAATACACGCGTTTTTTCCTTCTACCTACAATTTGCACAATGGATTCGCTAACACAGGATGTCCTTTCCCTGTTATTCCTCTTTCAATCATACACCTCTCCCTGTTCATGTTTCGTCGCGTCATCATGTCGTTTCAAATCCCCGACACGTTCGACTGGTACCCAGCGAGGAAGTAATTCGAGGATTGCCGCGATTCATCATCAAGCCATTTGTCAAAAGTATTTATTATGGTATAGAATCTCGAAAATGATATTTAATTAATTGCAATTTTACGACAGTCGTTCATTATAGAATCTCTTATAGCTGACGTTATGTATTATTAACTGCGCATGAATAAATTAATAAATAACTTTAATATATACCATTTTAATTTTTGAGAGCAAAATTATTTATTAATTCACTTATCATAATTTTATTAATGTTTTGTTTATATTCCTTACAGCTTGCTATCCTTTCATACAGTTAGAAAATTTGTGTTAAATTTAACATATTTCACATGTCTTAAATTCACTTTTCTATGTTAATTTTGCACAAGATTAATATGTTAGAAAGTAATGCAAATATCATGTAAAAAATTAACACAAAAAATATAACACTGATTTCTAAATAAAAACTGTAAAAGTTTTTTTTTAAATTAACAATAAAAGTAACACAAATTTTATTTATTTTAGAATTTACATATGTTGTAAAATATATTATTTTTATGTTATTTGTTCATTTACTTAAAAATTGTGTTATTTTAACAAGAAATGTTGAAATCAATTTAATATAAAATATTCATATAACAATTATATCGTGTTAAAGTAACGCTTGGACGTTAAGAATTCAACACAACAAAATTTTAACAAATACCTTGAGTGTATCAGTTTTAACACAAATACCAAATATTTTTTACTCCATATAAAATCCTTTTTAAGCGATATTCTTGTCAAAAAAATATTTGAATACGCGAAATTCTGAAAGCAGCTTTCGCCGACCGAAAGTGCATCTACGCCCTGCTTTTCTACGATGGAAATTTTATTATGGCGACTTCCCGGTTCGTTTGCGGAGAAATTTCGCGTTTAATTAAGCTGCTTCACGCCGTCTTGAGAAACGCCCATCCGAGAGAGACGAGAGTGAAGGAGCCACCAAGAAAACACGTGTCACACTCAAATGAATGCTTCTTCTGTTTTCACACGTCCGTTGCTCTCCTACTTACTCCCCTGCTATCCCTTCATTTCTTCATCTCACACCCCTTCTCGCCAACTCTTATTCCGCTTTCTTCCTCGATGTTTTTGCCTTATCAATATAACGCATGAACTAGAGGCGATAAAGAAAAGAAGAGGAAACGACGATGTCGCGCGTGGCGAGCAAGAGAAATCTCTGACCGTGTAGATTAATGGGAGAAACACTAGAGATAACATAAGACTAAAATAAAAGCGATGAAGTTATAAATTGAAAGCGAGATATGATACGATACGATGTTTTGTCGGCAGAAACGAGACGCTCCTTATGATTTTTCATGTCAATGTATTTTCATGTTGATGCGTACATAACGACGTTGTTTGATGTAACTTCTTTCGTTACCAGTCATTGACATCGAACGACTATTTCTCTCAGCTGCCATTGTGCGGCAACGCTTGGAGATTGACAATAGCCTTTGTCGTCCAACAACCAACATGGTAAAGTTTTGTATCCTGTTTGAGAAATTTCCAACGTGCACGTATATCGCCGAGAAATGCGTCTAAAGCTGAACGTGAAAGAGGCTTGTCATGTCGAAAGGCTCGTCATGTTCCCATACAGCGTAGATTGTTCCAACAATGTTAAAACAACGTTACAATGTTCCAGCAATGTTGCGATAATATTGTAAACGTAATCTTTTACAAAAATTTAATACCAATCAATTCATTACTGAAAGACTGCAGTAATTTTAATTAGTAATTTATAATTCTAAAAAATTAATTAATTAATCTTATTGTTTAAAAGAACTAAACACAACAGTAGCTTATAATACTTAAAATAAGTAAATTAATCATTGTCTTTTAATGTAATTTTCTTACCGTTATTGGCCGCAATATTAGATTTCTGTAAGGGATGTCGCCGCAAGAGCTCCCGTGCTGTAGTCTCCTTCAAGGTGCGAATTGCCGAACTGCGAAATTAAAATATGTGAACGAGAGAAAGATTACGCGAAACTTTCGTCTGTTTATTTGTATTGTAGCGGATTTAAAATCTCGACCGGACCACGCGACGGGTGGTAAAGGCACGTAAAAGACCGCGGCGGCTAAAACGGGATGCTACCCGAGGGAACGGATCTTCGTGGTGCAAGGTGTCTCACGAAGAAAGGCCGCAAAGTCATGCCTGCGCGCGCGTCCAAAATGCACACAAAAAGCTTATGGGCGCGGTGCCGCATTGTCCGACACATCGCGAGGGGGATGCAAAGACTGGAGTGAAAGGGAGGAAGGGTGGAGAGAGGAGGAGGGTGAAGAGAGCGATGTAAAGAGTGAGATAATAATAAATGACTCGCACGAAGACGAATGCTTGATTTACATGAGAAGATCGATGGCCTCGAGGAAGGGGATGCGTGTTCCGTGTGCTCTTGGCCAGTTCGCGCCGTGCTAACCTCCCCCCACCCTCCCTTTGAATTATTTATTTTCGCAGGCCAAAACTTGTCGCTTGTCGCAGCGCTTATCGTCGATGCACTTTGATAAAACATTTTTCTGGGACAAGCATACCGAAGTAGAATATGAGGAGGAAATTGGATTCTTAAAGAAGAGGAGGTTTTGAGAAGATACAATTTTAACCATAAATATAAAACACACCCACAAATTATCCTAAATATATTTTCTATATCTAACGAAAAATAAATTAGAAAATAAATTTACAAAGTTTAAAAAATAATATTTATTTCTATATCAATTTTAACGTTTTGTTAGTTTTTCTATGGCTTTTATCATCACCTTTTCCAAGAAAATGCAATAAATTGAGGATGTTTTATACATACAGTCAAGGTTGTAGTTTGCTGAAACAACAAGCGGAATAACATGGTTAGGAGTCCAGTGATCACGACTGTGAGTAATTAAATACGACTGTAAAATAAAATTGCGAAGGGCTGCGATTGGCGAGACAGCAAAAATTACTGCACACCGCGAAACAGCAACGACGACCACTCGGAATTTCAATGTGATGCAGACATACACGATTTACGCGAATACGCTCCTGAAAAAAAAAACGCTCCTTCCTACGCGCCGCTAACGGGTTCGCCTTGTAATTATTGCTAACGAACCGTTTGTTTCGCTAGACGAGACAATGTGAGCCACTTCTGCATGTTCGCGGCATTCATACACACTGTCTCGCGATTTATGACACTCTGCCACAGAATTATTAGTTTAATCCTGGCAGGAGAGAAAAAAATATACAAGCATGGATACTTTTATTTGCTGAAATATTTATTAAATCATATATTATATGTATACATAAAAAAGCAGTTTTGCGTATCTCTTTTATGAATACACTTTGAACAAAATTCACTTGATATCCGAATTTATTACTAAATTAAATAATATATTTTTAATAAGGAAGGATTTATTCTCTAAATATAACAACTAGGCCTCACTCTGTTATAACTGAATATTTGTATATATACATGGAAAGAACAATTTGCTAAAGTATCTAAAAGTTTAATTAGATACAGATCTGAAAGGAATTTTATTGAACATTTTGTGTGTTAGATATTGTTAAAACTATTACAATATTACTCATCATGCTTGAATGTCCTACATAATTATTTTAATAATCCAACAAAATTATTTTTAAGTACAATATATCTAATTAAATTTTTAGAAAGTACTTCATGTAGTACATGGAAAGAATATATGATTTTGCTAAAATATCTAAATACTTAGCGCAGATCTGAAAATGATTCTGTTGGTCCATCAAAATAATTACGTAGAAAACTCAAGCACAGAGATCAATTCTGCGAAAAAGTTGACAATTTATTATAGGAAGCCAGGTTTGAGCGTCCTACATATAATATATACTAATAATCCAAAAAATTATTTTTAGATCCGTATTTAATTAAATTTTTACATATTCTCCAGAGCAAAAAAATCATTCTTTCTGTATATTCTCTCTTATGTAAAGAAAAGAGCGTTTCAGAATTCGCATGCAATAGCGAATTCTGGAAACACAGTATTTACACGGAGGCGCCATGAATCAATCGTAACAGGATAAACTCTGCTGGGTCGCCATGTGGCGGGCATCCGACTGGAAAGCACTCACAGGCAGGTGCATTCGGCAAGGCGAGCGAGTGTTCTACGCCACTGGCCTGACTGGCCGCGCACTGACTGACATATCACACTCCGCTGGCGATGCTCGGCACCGTCGCAACAGTTATACGAGGCCGTATACGAATTCCGGTAGCACGGAGCGGCACGGTAACGGTGGCCGTTTTTCCGCCGTAGTTCCTACGGCTACGCCGCGGTAGTGGGCCCATGCTTTGCACGACAGCGGACATGCCGCGGCCCGCCGTCACCATCGGCCTTCCGTTTCCTGGTCCCTCACGAGACCGGAAGCCGCGCGACAAGCCGCCCTGGTCCACCGCTCGCTCTGTCTCGGTCGACGCTGCGTGCGCATTGCGGGATTGTCACTTTCACGTCGCGTTTCACCTAGCGCTACGTCGCGAATACACTTCTTTCCGCTTTAGAAAATAGCCTAGGGGTGCTTGACACGATCCTCACCGCGAGCGTTTTAATCCCGATTTATTGTCGAAGTTAACCCTTCGTGGTCACACTTCAAAAAAGCCACACGATGGTTACTCTGGGTTAAAGTGACCTGAAACATTTTTTAAGTGTTACCAAATTAATAGTATCAGTTCCAATAACTTCTAAAAATTACAGTATGTAGTTTCAACCTTTAAGAAAATGAAACAATGGCGTTTTAGTGAAAAATTTAATCTGAACACTAAAAAAAAATCGTAAACGTGTTAAGTTTAGAAAAATTCGCTTTTTCCTAAAGAAGGAAAAAGCACATTTTTTTGGTTTCCTTTTGGGTCATTTTGACCCAGAAGGACTACGAAGGGTTAAGCTAGTGAATTCCAAATTGCGTTACATTGTAAATTATGTATGATATAAAATTAATAAATAATGTAGGATAGAAAAATTCATCACAAACTATAAGAAAGATTAATTTATTTTTCTTTGTACAATATAGTTTTACTGTAACAGTTTGTAAAGATATCTTTGTTATAAAATTTGAGGCCAATAACGCGCATATATTAAAACGTGAAATTTTAATCCTACTAGAAATACCGTGTCTTATTTAACCTAGTGGAAAACGCGATCGCTCTCATCAGACGCATAATCTGATTTCGCAATATTTCTTCCTTTATGCGGTTGCAAATCTCATTATGCGGGACTTACGGAGAAAGCGCACTGCCGACTTCCTCCGGGGTTTTTTTTCTCCGCTCATCACTAGCAGCCATGAAATTCTAATCTTCGTCCTTGTAACGCACGCAAGGAAAGGGTAAAAGGGCGAAGGGCGGCCAGGCTGCGTGGAAAATCGAGGACATTCACCGGAATTCGAAGGTGTTCCTCCCAATGAACCTCGCGAATAAATAATTCATGGTGCTTCCGAGGACGCGACGCAACCGGCCGCGAAGAAAGAAAAAAAAAGGCGGGGTCCTGTTTGGTCTTGATGACATGCCAGGACTGACAGGAGGCAGAGGAGCGTGAAGGAATGAGGTGAAAAATGAATAACTGTTGAACAGGATCTCCCGTGTTGACCGAGCGCAACGGAAAAAAGTAGCTGGCAAAAAGGAAGTGCGGAAGAGAGGCTTAGGTCCTTGCATTTTCCCTCGGAGCCTTTCCACCAGTGACCCCAGGATCACTGCGGGATTCTCCTGCCTCCTGAAATAGCCAGCTTTGCAGTTTTTGCTAGTCGTAGTTTTTATCAGTATATACTTATACATCCCTTCTATGCTCTTTGTTGAGAAATTAGCGTAACCGGTGATTAATTGGTCGATTCAACGGATTTAATGATTCGAAAGGTTCACCCGGTAGATGGAATCGACATTCCTTGTCCTATCTTAGAATCTAAAGGAACAAACGGCTTCCTGAGTTTTATGCGACGTGGGCCAACCACAAGGGGCGGAATGGAACGTGCAGCGACGTGCATTAAAGTTGCTACCGCTCGACTGTGCATGGGCGTCCGCCGTCCTTGTATGTATTCATAGGACGATCAAACCGAAACTTTTCGGCACAGTAGTGACGATGCTACTGTACTCACGTATCAAGAAAAAATGTGGAAAAAAGCCTATGCATACGCGCATAATTAATAAATGAACATCTAGCCAAAAGGCTGTTATTTTATCATATAATCAAAATATACGAGGTCTGATAAAAAAAATAAGCGGATTTTTTGAATTACTCGGCAACGAAGCGTCCTAGCGACGTGCGGTTTGCAGTACTACAATTGTTATAATCTTCCGAGTAACTAGCTTTTTAAAAAAATTGTTTACATCTCGTATAGTTTCAGAGTTATTGCTATTTGAGTGCAACGTGTTTTAGTGTCAAATAGTAATAACTCTGAAACTAAACGAGATGTAAACAATTTAAAAAAACCATGGTTATTCGGAAGATTACAAGGATTGTGTAGTACCGCAAACCGCACGTCGCTAGGACGCTCCGTTGCCGAGTAATTCAAAAAGTTCGCTTATTTTTTTATCAGATCTCGTAATCAAATTCCGTAACAATTTTTCATAATAATTGCAGATAATAATTTTTTATTATTTCATTTTCATAGTTATAGCTTATATTTAAATAATTAAACTTTTGAAATTATTGTATATAAAATTAATGAATTTTATTCTTTGGAGCCTAGAGATGAAAGTGACTCAATCTGATAGTAACTTATTCGATAAATTCTCTCTCTCTCTCTCTCTCTCTCTCTCTCTCTCTCTCTCTCCTCTCTATGGTAAATTGTCTGATAATTTTGGAAAGCTGCTAAAATTTAAAAAAAATTACAAAAATAAAAAATGTTGATACAAAAATCAAAAAAAGTATTTAGTCTTTATCTATATCGTATACGAAAATTCGTAAATACATATCTCATCGGACACAAACAGTAACATTACATTAATGTTATAATTTCCTACTCAACAATGTTACTGTTATGTACAGCATGCATTATATTACATCTATACTATTGAATGGAAAATTACAGTATTAATGCAATAATATTACAATTAGTTTGTGTTTAATGGAAAGAACAATTTTGTTTAGGTAGCTAAAAATTTAGCTAGGTACAGATCTGAAATAATATTGTTGGACTTAATAATAAGGGTAGAGCGAGGCTATTCCGTCAGTTTCAACTTTAAAGTAATACAAAAATTCATGATGGCAAACAATATGTCTTTTCAGTGGCGTGCTTACAGTTACATTATATAATCATAATTGCTCCTTGAGAACACAGCACAAATAATCAACATGTGCTGTTCAGAAACATAAACATTATTGTGAGAAGTGGATGAAAAAGCCCCGTTTTATTCTTATATAGGACATTCAAACTAGTTCCTAGAATGTCAATACTTTTGAGATTCCTATAAAGTAATTATTTTGATGGTGTAATAAAATTATTTTCAAATCTTTCAATATCTATCTAAATTTTTAGATATTTCTGTAAAATCATTCTCTCTATGCGGATATACTATAGTATTTTCGTGTGCGATATTTTTCAGGAGCAAAACGCTTGGTTGTAGTAATGCCAGGGTTAGTACCTGCGAAAGTTATGCATGCAGGTAGTCGCATATTTCTTCAGTGTTTACCCAGGCACGTTGCTTTTCTGTGGAAAGAGAGAGTTGCATATACAGTACGACGCGTCATTGTTCTTCAACAATTGCACAGCAGAGTGTCGCTCGACTTTCCTTTTTTCCTGCTCATAACACCAAGATAAGAGCTCACGCACGCATGAGAAATGTAGTCCAAATTAGTTTCGTCTACTTGTTGCGTTTTGTCATAGATATTCCCATAAAGTACAATAAAGTGTATTTCTATATATATTTCTTTACGTCACTTGTTAGAAACCGCAACTTTTGTTACTATTTTATAGTACATTGATAATAATAAATAAATATATAGGATAAATGAATATATAGGAGAAACCGTTGAAGCGATATCTCTCGTTAGCGAAGAAATTAAACCGGCGCGATGGCTTCAAATTTAACGTAAAGACTTTCGCGGCATGTCCGAAGTAATAGCTCGATACGTTTGTCCAAGAAGCTTTCAGAGCGGCAAGATGCGGGTTTAGAAACGACCGCTTTATTTATGGCTCATTCACACGTATGAAGGCGACACGCTCACTTTCTGGAGCTTAATGGACCGTGAGAGAGCGGACATTGGACTATCTTCTTTCGGAGAGTCTTCGACTCTCAAGGGTGTTCGGCTCGACAGCTTCCCAAGAATGTACTTTTTCGACCAGAAAACCAAAGGAGAAAAACTATGGAGAGAAAACCTAAACAGATGTTCCAACACTGTAAACTGATGAAACATCTGTTGTTTGTTGTGTTCTTCAAACATTCGCATATTATAAAATTCTCGAGTCGAATTAACGATGTGTCTTTCGAAATCTCGTTTCGATCATAGAGCTTCGCGCGAGTTTTAGTAGAAACTTTATGACCTCTTCCGCAATTAGAGCAATTAACATTTTCAAATGATAATAATTGTTGGCGCAATCGATACGCTTGGCTGCTTTTTTAAAAAAAATTGAAGCGTCTACTTTGCGGAGGAGTTTGCTGATGAGTCAGTACTTCGTAACGCGTTCGTGGAAAAATCTCACGCATAGAGAGCTTTGTCGGCATAGACAAATAGAATGACCATGAATTTATGGTGACTCACCATGACGCATGAAAATCATCATACGGTTAGAGAAAATACCACATCATTTGTAACATTCGTACAATCCATGAAAACCAGACATAATTTGACTCCATTCATCTTTGCTCCATAGTTTTTAGTGATAATCTCGGACTAAGTGAAAGTCGATTGGAACTAAAAACTGATAAAAAAAATTGTAATGGAAAATAACATTTGTAACAGTAGCATGAATATCTCTTGCTGTTTATTTATTATAAATCCCACGAATATATTATTTTCATAATTTTCGTAAAAGCGATTTAATATCTGCCTGTGTAGTACAAACTTACAATAACATTGCTGCAACGTTTGCAGTATTATTATAAGATTTTATGCTGTATGGTACTAAACTCCTTTTACGAAAATTATAAAGACAATTCTCGCAATTTATAGTAGAGAAATAGTAGGAGATATTTATACAGTATTGCTGGAACATTGCAATGCAGCTGTAATATTGTTGGAATGGTGTATACCGTATATATAATATTGTATGATTGATACGAAATATTACAAAATTAATTTGAAAATCGTTTCGACGTATTCCTCGTTTATTGATGTAATCAGAAAATGAGAAAATAATCCTGCCAGTTAGGTAAGTACATCGCTCTACAGATTCTAGCAATTGCGACATTATCGTACATCATCAAATCATTTTACTGACGGAATAATTATAATCTTGATGCAAATTTCGTTCCGAGAAAACAGCGGCGCTTTCCCAATGATGTACCGCGAGATTTTATTCAGCACTCGAGAGATATGGGATTCATAAATAACGCTGTTTTCTAGCTGTCCAATGCAGAACGCAGAACATTACGAAATTCTACTAGCTTATGGATTATCATATATCATGACCGAGGTCGCGCAAATATTGCACAAATTTCAAGCTGAACGCACATTATTTTGGCGCTATTACGACAAATGAGTCCGACCCTCTTGCACCTATGGTAATTGTCGAGACTAATTTTCCTCAAGTTGTTTGAGACTAATTAGAATTAGACTCTCCATTGTTGTCTGTCGTAATAATGGCGACAACGCAAGAAAGCGAAACGAGTGGGGTTACCTAACATTCGATGGGGAACAAAGGGTTAATCGACGAGATTGTTTAGGCTAGTCATTTTCGTCCTGATGAAAAGAAATATTTCCAGTCAAAGGGTGTGTCGTAGGTCGTTACTTTATTCGTCGTCACGTCCAACGACATTTATCCACGAAAAAAGAATGCAGGTAAAAAATCTTACAGCATTACTTATACTGTCAACCAGAAGGAATTTCCAGATATCTTATCGATCGTACTTTTCCGATAATGCGTATTTTTTTTAAATTTCTTCATAAATATCTTTCAAACATTGTTGATAACTTTTGGAAAATACCTGAAGATGCTTAGTATGATTATTCGACGTCATCAAATTCATTAAGAAATTCAACGGCAGTTAATTAATCATTAATTTCAGAAATTACAATCTTTTATACAGAATAAATGGATTGTTGAAAGAGCCATTTTTCCTCAAGTTAATATTGCCGACGAGAGCAGGAAAATGTTTTCATTTGCGAATGAAGGTTGCAAATTGCTGTCATTACGACAGCTGGCGGCGGGTTCAGAATGTTTCGCAGACGTTGTGAGATTAGATGAGGGTGACGAGTATTCAGCCACCGCACCGCAGGAAGACATCACAGCAGGATCTATTTCCATCTCAGACTTTGGCGAAAATAGTCGCTTGAGTGCTACGTTGGGAAACGTAGGTATGCTTAACGCTGCTTTCGGTCAATAATCGTTTGATCGGAATGAAGACGAACGAGAAATAACCATAGGGTACCAATAATACCACGCTCATCGCCCACGTCTTTCGATCGGATGACGTCAATCTCTCGATTCGTTGCCCTTATCATCGTCCTCCCCCGCAAATTCTTTCTTCCTTTTTTTTTGCACTAAGGTGGAAAATGAGTTTATGTCGTAAATCGTGACCGTAACGAGCGTTCGTGACGTACACCTTTTACAGAGCAGTCGCCAGATAATGAAATACCTGTCGGTTTGGCACGAAATGACGCGGGGCCTCGATTACGTCGAAAGCTATCGGCTAATTTGGGACAATGTGAAATCGCGAGCTGAGAAATTGTAAGAATCGATTTCGCGCGTACCACGGAACATGCGATTTTGCCCCCGCGTGATTTTGATTACTATTTATTACTAGACTGCGGAACTTTATGCAAAATACTTAACTGAATATTAACTATTGGACAGTTTTAGCAGTCAATCGTTGTTCGTTAAAGAGTTATTAAAAGGTGAAGTAAAAAGATTGAGATTGCCATCTGTAAATTTACAAAATTGCAAAATATGCATTTTATGCAAAACATTCAGTTAAGTATTTTGCATAAAGTTCCGCAGTCTATTTATTACTATTAATCAGAAGAATTCCAGACATTCGGTCGATTGTAGTCTTTCGATGGTATTTTAAATAATATTATTTAAAGGAAATATTTGTAAGATTGACAAACAAAATTATCGTCCATAAGATACGGCGGTTTTTATTTCTTCTGAGCTTATACTATAAAAAGGGAATGATTTTGTCGAAATATGCATAAAGATTTAGCTAGCTATAGAACTGAAAATAATTTTGTTGGTTTATTAAAATAATTATGTATAGCACATGCTCAATCTGGTTGTTAGAATGTAGAACACTCAAGCACGATGAGCAATATTGTAAAAAGTTTTGCGAATGTCAAAACTTTACAATATTGTTCATCACGCTTGTCTCACATAATTATTTTGATAATCTAACAAAATAATTTTCAGATTCTGGTTAAACTTTTACACAGAAAGAACGATCTTGTTGACGTCTAAAACTTCGATAGATACTGATCAGAAAATAATTTTGGTGGACCATCAAAATACTTATTTAGGAAACTCAACATGTTAAGCAATACTGAAATGTTTTGATATTCTAGTAACCAGCTTGAGCATCTTACATAATTATATATTTGAATAATTCAACAAAATTACTTTCAGATCTATATCTGGCTAAATTTTTAGATACTTCATCAAAACCGCTCTCTTCGTATAGATATTTCTGAAAAATCATATTGTAATGCAATTATAACCGATTGTTCGTAATGCGAAATTTCTTCCGTTGCTCATTACGAGCATTCGCGATATAAACGTGTGAATCATCGATTCTCCTTTGACTTAATATTGAAACTGCGGCTCGAATATTAATAGCGCCACTGCCATTTATGGCGTGCGCTATTGAACGCGATGAAACTGAAAGTTCATCGTCGGAGAATTTCTAAACGGCATCGAGATTTAATCACTACGAATTAATTGAATCAATTGTTACTGAATAGCGAATTGATCCTTACGTGCGTTCTTGCAATTTGGATTTCAGGCGAGCTGTATGTGGAAGATCTGAGCGAAAGAAGAACGGTTTCCATCAGAATGGGCTGGCTATGGGTCGAAGGTACTCCGATGAGGTTACCATTGCGAGCATTAAATCTTCGTCAGGCACCACCGAGCCTCTGTCAACCTCACACGTTTGCTCTCGGTTTTACCTTGAGCGATTCAGAGAGTCGTTCGCTCGCCACCTTTTGGGTAATTATCATCACTAATTAAAGCTTTTTCGTAATTTTTTCTATCTTTTATATCGATATTAATTTGCCAATTTCATTACGAATTCCACAATTTTTTGAAAAGGAAAATATTAACAATAGGAACGTTATTATTATTCATTATCCATAATCCATAGTTTCTGAATATTCCAATAACGAAACATCATAAATATTAAAACAATGTGAAATACAGAACAATTAAAACATCATAAATGACGAAAAACAAATTTCTTCCATTATAAGCAGCGATTGAAATCTATATTTTGGAATCAGCGTTTAATAAAAGTAGAGCCATAAATTCTGAGGCGACTAATCTCGGATATTGTTCGAGTTCGAGTACACGTTTCAGCCAGCATTCTAGCTATTATCATAATCGGTTTCAAAACAAATATACCTCAGCGTACAATTACTTATCGGACAATGATACAGAATATCTTGTACAAAGTATCAAAACACATAAATCTACTTGACAGCTTTCTTTGGAACCAGCATTGAGTGATTCATAAAGTCGCTCTTTTGGATAATTATTATTGTCGCTAATTAAAACTTGTTCGCAATTTCTCTTTCTATCTTTTATAGACGGACAAACATCAATTTACCGATTTCACGAATCATAAGATTTCGTAAGAGAAATCGATTTGTAGTCAATTGGAAAGGAATTTCCCGATTACTCTTGATCCCTGACCAGCGCAACGGCGTATTTCAAGCTAGAGAGGCTTTCGTGAGAGCCGAAAGCGTTCGCGATTTGGCATGGTTCCACAAGACAGAATCGGCCATTCTCGCGTTCCTCGCCGGTCGGCGGCGACTGTAAGGCACGACAGAAGCGCGGACGAAGACAGGACGGGGAGAGGCCAGGGAAGGAATAATATGCCGCACCACGCAATGTAATTGCATGTAAATGGCCTTTATCTCCGGCACGATCCGTTTCCTCAGCCGTAAACACTTTCACGTGCGCCGGGCGAGCCACGCGGGCTCCCGTTTCGCTGAACGCTGCAACTTCTAATTACGGACCCGCCAGCGTCGCCATTCGATTTCTAACGCGTTATACAATCCCTGTGAGCAAGCGAGCGAGCAAGCAAGCGAGGCCGTGCGAATCTACCGCGACAGCTCCGATCTCTAGAATATCACCCAAAATTCAAATCCATACGTAGATTTCTCCTTTTTGCATAGAAGCCATCTCGTCGATCTCCGACCACTTTCAGATCGCGCGGAGAGTCCTCGAGACTCGTTTTACATGTTTCGCCTTGGTGTAGCGTCGGATTTTCACTTTGCTTTTTTTCTCTCTATTCACGAAATAATCCAATTAGAAGCCCTCTTACGTGTGCGACGATCTATCTAAGCCGATGAGACGCGCGCTCGCTCAACCGATCTTCAAGACGCTTTGGCACGTGATTGTGGGATAATGCGTTCGAAACGCCAGCTTAAACAACATGTATGAGGTATCCTTGCCAAGGCCGCGGATGTCCAGGTGGCGGAGGAGGAACGACGGCTCTGTGATGTAACACAGACCGCCCGGCCCGTCGAATCGCGAGATCTTAATAAGGCCAGTAGGCAAGGTCAACATATACCCGCTTGCCGATTCGCTTGCTATGATAAATGCGTGGGAGATTATTGCACCGTTCTCCCATGACCCGCCATTGTCAAGGAATCCCACCATCGTGCGCTCTCGTATCCGAGGAGAAGTTCCTCGCCTCCTTAGGCTCGTTCCAAGGACGGCTATCTTGCCAGCGCATGGCCAGTCAATCAGACGAATCCTTCGACATTGTAATAGGACGTTCCGGCGTTTTCACGCTGAGTCGACTTAACGATGCTAATTGAGGCAATTGCAGTGACTACGCGAGCGCGCCCATTGATGATCGTGTGCCGCGATTAGAATTGCGAATCGATGAGCATCCTTGCCTAGGAATACAAGTACACGGCCGAGCTCTCGTGCCATTTTGCCGCGGTGTTTCTCTTGTCGCTTGTTCATAGCTTGATGCTGTGTCATGGTTTTCGATCGAAAGCGGGTTTTCCATGTTGTCCTCGAGATAGACAACGAACGGGCAAACCTGTCGGCGAGCTTTTTTCCAGACAGGCCTGATATCGGCCAGTGTCGTCGAACGCGCCGCTCGACGTACGAAGGCCGGCCTCGGCAGGCAAGGCGACAGAGAGATTTGTTCCCGTCGAGGATGGTAATGATCGACACGCCGCCGGTGGTTAACGAGCAAATTCCACGTTGTCGGAGTCCGTCGTTCGTGCACTCGAGCGAACCGGCGACTTTCGAATCGCCGCGCCGGCCAGCGAAATCGTGTGTCACGGTCGATCCTGCGGGTAGACAGACTCGTTCGACTACTCCACGCAGCATCCAGATACCTACCGTATGAGAATATGAAATCCGAATGTACATAACCATCGGCAATGTTTTGCTGGCCCTACATTCTCGCCTATAATGTTAAACCACTTTACCTGCTCGTATAAAAACTTTGTTATCGGAATTATCAGTCAATTTAATTTTTAATTGTCTTGACATTAATTTTAATTGCCATATGACTTTCTCAAAAGCCAAGGCTTTCTTTAAAAAAGTTTCATATATATCTTTTTGTGCATCGTGACTGTATGCCATAAGCAATAGTGCCAAATGATTTATAATATTAAAATACTTTAAGAAAATTATAACATTTATTTTGAAAAAGCGTATTTTTTAACTCTCTCTCTCTCTGTATATTTTCTATAATTTAAAAAGATTAAATTTTATTTTAATTTTCGTTGATAAGCTAAAATGACAGAGATTTATCACTATATGAATAATAAATCAAATAAATATATAAAGAAGGATCAAGTATGATGAAGACTTATAAATCTGGCTTAATATTATTTACATATAAATTTTATATAAATACAACTTTTATTTATTTAAACTAAACGCCGATTAATCAGATTTGAAAATCAATCGAAAATTGAAACTAAAATAATAAAATAGATCTGTTTTTTTTAGCTGAATTTCTCGCACTCACACACAGTTCATCATCTTTTTTTTTCAATGTAAAAAGGTAAAGGAGAAAGATGAACCTTGCAAGAAGTTTAGCTAAGAAGAACAGGATTTACATCATAATTAAATTGATTCTTAAATTCGATAATAATCGATGCGCAATTTAAATAACAAAAAAATGTATTTAAAATTTACATATTTATAAATATTATTATGTGCCCGATTTAGCCTTAATTGTATATTTAGTTTGGCCCTTCTTTACTTATATTTGACTAATTATCAATGTTTAAAAAATACCATCTTGTTAATTATTTCAAATATTTAATTATACAACTGTTTAAATAGAGCATGTCAATCGTTTATTTTTTCAGGCTGACACGGAACCGATCTATTGGTCTTGGGTCAGAGCGATTGCGGCCGAACTAGTCCGACAAACGCCGTTTCGCGCTCAACGATGCTTGAACTTCCTGGAGATATTGACCATTTGTCCGAGAGGTCCGGTTCCGTTGCCGGACAGTCCGACGGAGACGAGAAGGCGATCTCGCAGCGAATTACGTTGCTGGCCGAGCGACTCACCAACGGGAAAAACGGCGTTGTGCACGACAACGATCCTCGACGATTCCAGGAGGAGGGCGAGGAGTGAATTACGCGGTTGGTCCAGTAGTAACTCGAGCGACGAAGACCTGTTGGGAGAATTTCGAAGCATACCCACTGTGATAAGCAACAAGGACCAACCGGTCAGCAGAGCGTGGGGTTGCAGCGAAAGCAGCGAGGGTAGCGACGACAGTCTCCCTTGGGGTGGTCTATGCAGGTCGAGTGATACAGTGGACTCCCGCAGCGTCCCCTTACCGGAACCAGAAACGAGGGAACAGAGGATACAGAGGTACAAAGAGGCGCGCAGACGCGAAAACGAAGCGAGAAGTCGACGAGTCCTTGAAGAGGACGCGAGGCGGAAAGCAAGAGCAGAGGAAAACAACAACAATTTGCCGAAGATCTATGGTAGAACTAGGAGTAGGATTTGTTCTGCCAACGATAACGATGATGCTCATCCGACCGGCTCGCCTAAAAAGGAACTTCTTACGTTAACCGATATACGAAAGCAAAACGAGAATTCGATCGTCGATCGACTACCTCCGCTCAAACCGAACGAGACCTCCACAGTGAGATTTACTGAGGAAAATTATCGAAACGAGGACGACAAACGGAACAATAATAGTCCTAGAAGTGGAAACAACAGTCCTGGAATACTTAGGACGGACATCAACGAGAGGAGAAGTAGAGCCAGAGAGAGGAGAATCATTCGTGATAAGGCGCAGCTATCGCAGGTCCAGCAATTGATGACCGGCATCACCATCGCTAATGTGGAAACTCTTCGGGAGCGGAAAGAGCGGCTGGCTCTCCTGTCTTCCAGAATTCCCGTTCCCCGTCAGTTGTCGCAGCCTTGCCAAAAATCCACGGATTGCCCAGCAATTGCATCCCCGAGTTCTCCGTCGGTCTTAACGATACCACCTTGCGAAGAGGATGTTGCCAAACTTCTGGAGCGATGTCAGAGGGTAGACAAATACGTGCCGGTGCGGGAGAAGCTGACTTTGTTTGAATCTCTTTCGAGATTAGGCGGTCGCCTGGCCAGAAGCACGGAAGATCTTGGCCGAACATCTTGTAAGCCTAGTCCCAAAGGCAAACAACGCGCCCGGTCTCTTCACGATCTCAATCGAGGCGCCAGGGCTCTACCCGTGAGAGAGATGTGTCGATTTTTTGAAGGCGATCTAAAGCAGGACGCTTGCCAGAAAACGATGAATATTTCGAAAACGAGATTTAGCGATCCACCCGCGAAGAACACATGGAAAGATCCGAGTTCGAAACACGAGGCACCATGCATCAGCGCTTCCGTGAGAAAGAAACATTATTTAAAGTGAACGCAACTAGTGAATCGTTCTTTCAGGACATTTCAGAGCTTAACTCTCTAATAAGATGGATTTTCAATATCAAGGAAAATAGAGTTGGATATGATGCTATTTTGTTTATTTTTTAAATATAATATACAAAATATGTAAAAGAAGTTAAATAATATAATATCAAATATGTTCTTCTGTTAACAACGTAAAATGTGCGCTGTAAAATAGAAGTCACATTCAACCCCATCTTATTATTAGAGGGTTAAGAATTAATATATCCTCAAATTCACGCCTCATTGAAAATGAAGTAGCGAACTCAAAAGGACGGAGTAATTACTCAATTATTTCATTATTCTTATATCTTCCTCTCAGCATAAATTTTCATAAATCATGCCGTGTTTTTGTAGCCAGTGTAAAGTTAGAAAGTATTTTCCAATCGAACAAACTGCGATACATAAAAACCCAAAAATCATGACCGATTTCCGTTTCTATCGCATGACTGATAAATCAATGTAAATATTAATTAAAGTCATCGAAGTTTGCGACAGTCCCTCTCAAATCGAACACAAAATCATAATAAGATCAAAACATCAAGGAAATTATTTTTTTTTAATCATGAGAGAGAGAGAGAGAGAGAGAGAGAGAGAGAGAGAGATGTCAAGAATTCACTACAAAATCATCATAAAAAAAATATCGAATGACATTATTATAATTTTTCCTAAAATGACTTCTACAGGATCCAACAAGAGTTATACAAAGTTTTTCTTAAATAAAGCACACAATTTTTGACAGAATCCTTTTTCATTCGATCAAATGTCTTCAATAGACTATGACAAAATTATTTGAACAGGATAATGACCACCTCTTCTTGCAGTCTGACACGCTCGGTGAAATTTTTTATGTCATTTTGACATCACCGGATAATCTCAGCGATGGACTGAATGTTCGCATATTGGTATTTTTGTATATCTTGTACCGATCCAGTTTCCTCAAATTTCTTCACTATACTGTGATGATGTGTTCTGTTAGGCGATTGTGCTAGCTAAAATAATCACGAAGTTTTCGGAATGTGATTTGGATCATATTCCACGAATTTTCATAAAATATTTGAATAATTTTTTCGTGTAATTTCATGTTGTATCGCACATCACATTAAATTGCCCACATCTCAAGATGACACATGTCAAAAGTTAGTAACAAGTTAATGTCGAATTCATGAGTGCGTTCCGAAGTTACATTTCGACTTCATATTACTTTTGTTGGATGATCCCGTACTTGATGTCATTTTGATCTTATTATGACTTTATGTTCTACCTAGGTTTTTACTGATAACAGTAATTAATTTTAGATATCCGCCTAATTAAAATGTTCTCAAGAGGACCTAAACCGTGAATCGAAACGATATACTTTTATCAATTGTTGTATAGAATAAATTATTCATATACTGATATTCCGCGCTCTTAAAAGCATTTACGATTTATTGATTTATTTCGTCAGAGCCTATAATATCTCTTGTTTGATGGCAATCAGTTTCTCGATGATCCTCATGGATTCCCGGTACGCGAAGCTAACTCGATTTAATTGTTTATCAAACATTTTAGATTAGAATCAACTTTGTTGATTGTATCGCGGGCGACGATTGTCACACTTGCGCCGAGAGAAAGTCGCCGCGCGCACAGGCTCTTTTTCACGCTCTCGAGGCCCCGAACCGTGCTTGATTCTCTCAAATTGCTGGTTGTCGCGATCGGCCATCAAAGTAAAGGAAAAAGGAGATACCGATACTTACCTGCGTGTCTTACGAAAGTGAAAATATAGAATATGATCGTCATAGAAATTTCTTATCTCAGAATTAGAAATCTATTTTCCTTTTTGAAGAACGTTCTGAATAATGTACGCTGGTGCAATCAGTTTTTCGATGATCTTCTCATGGATCAGTTTACATCAGTTCAGAACATTCTTCAAAAAAGAACAGACCTATAATTTAGAGGTAAGAAATTTTTATGATGATCGTATTCTTTATCACGCGTGTATACCAATTTAGAACATTTTTTGAAAAAGGATAGACCTTAGATTCCATCTTTATTTGTTACACGAATATCGTTTCAAATCGTAGACAATTTATTTGCATTGAAAAATATAGAATTAGCATATAACTTCTTGCGTGCAGTTATGCGTATCAGCGAGATCAAGCGTGGCCGATCATGATATGAGGGGAATGACGGAAAAAGAAAGAGAGACAGATAAATAGAGAAAGAGGGAGAGCGGAAGGGAGAGGGGGAATTGGAGAAACCGGTAATTTACGTTCACCGCGAGCGATTGCCGCAACGTTGAACACCTGTATGTATACAAACTATACGTACCGCGAGCCGATCGCCGAGCTCATTTTTCGATTAGCCTGAATTCGATCGTCGGGATTTTAATCAGGCAACAGCTCATTCGTTTAAGTATCCAAAGAAATGAATATAGTGAGTATCGCGAACGTTTATGACGTTTCCCCAATTACAATAATTACAAGTGAAATTTGTACATAATTGATTAATTTCATTCTGTACCTGAAATTGTTGGTTCTATGTCTTCTTTTTCTTAGGCTATAGTTTAACTTTTGTTATGTCCTCGTTGCGATTGTAAATAAATGTCTAATTATTATCGATTTATATGATTTATATGTATATAAATATATTTATGTATAGCGCTGAGGTACTATCGTGTCTCCTGATAGTCTTTGTTGAGTGTGTTGATGTGTAATATTTGCCATTAGGGTGGCGATCGCCCTTCGTCAAATCTCTCGAATTTCCGTCGAGAATCAGAGTACAGACTAGAGTCGACTTCCGCTTATTTCGAATCGAAACGATTATTTCCGCTCGTACAGTACTCCTCTCACTTTCTCGTTTCTTTTCATATTGATAACACACAATGTGTAAAAATAAAAATGTGTTCTAATTTCATACAAAATAAATAAAAAAATAAGTTTGACTACTTTGAGAGAAGATATAAGATGTAAAAAAATTGTTTGACAAAAAAGACTTTCCTTGAAAGAAAATCTTGTTATTTATCAAATTTTTTAAATAGCGATTGAACAATGAAGAAATTATAAACTCTCTAATTTGTTAAGCAATAATTATTATATTCATCCTGACAATTATATTATACATAATTATCAGCATACATATAATAATTATATATATTACAAAGAGTCGCCGAAATTGATTCTTCCTACAAAATTGTTTGTAACCAATATTTGGAAAATAATTTTGCACAGTTATCCAAGGCACACAAGTCAAGAGAAAATCAAAATGACGTATTTTGACATGAAAATGATTTTTTTTTTGTTACAAAATTTGACTGTTTATTGATTTTAAGTATCAAAATAAAATCATTTTGATGTTTTTGATTTTTTTGTGTTGGCTTTTGTGTGTTCTTTGGGTTTCATCGAGACGTTTTGTACTCGAAAAGGATAGCCACTTACTTTTGTATCTTGTTATAATAGTGTGCGAAATGCGACTTTCTTGCGTTATGTATATAGAATTGTGAACGTAATGTAATCGAAAATAAGGATTGTATTATAAAAATATTACGGAAAATCATTTCGAGACAGAGCGATCGAGAGTAACCCTATAACTCTTCATTAATTATTATTCGTGTATAGATTACTATTTCCATTGAAAATTTTCTGGAGTGCTTGTGATGAAATTTAAATTCGTCATTGTTGGTTAATTTTTCTTTAAATATCGATTGAAAAAATTTTGTAAATTTACAGTAAAATTAATTATACTGCTGTTACATATTAACTTACATTACACATTTGAATTGTTACATACTGACATATATGGAGCGCAAATTAAATTTTTTCAATTAATATTTAAACATTTTTCTCATATTTCTGAAAGAACTCCAGGATACCGTTAGGACCCGATCGCAAAGTTGCCAGCAGTCGACGACCGTCTACAGGGTGATTGAAATGACTCCGTTATCACATATAGTTACATATAACAATATTTTGTAGTAGATTCGGTCAAACGCGATGTCATTTATCAGTACCACCCGGTACGAAGGGTTGGTCGCCAAAGAGGTCTTCTAGTCCCTCGTCGGATAATTCCGAAAGGTTATCCCCCATATGTAACTACTCGTCGATATATTCTGATTTTTATTACCCCACGAAATATTTGTCAAACGGTACGAATCGCGTACCGTCCGCGGCGCAATTACGCGGCGAAAGTTGCGCGTCTTTGTATTTACCTTTGTTGTAATAAAAAGGGACGAATAATGGCCGTTACATAAAAGTGATTGTTGTTAGAAAGCTGGCGGGGTCGTAGTGACCAACGCGTCGGCATTCCTAGCCTGTTTCTTTTCCTATGGTTATTTACGCTCATATCTTTTTCATCCAAGCTCACCCACGCAAATCATTGTTTCCCTTCTCTCCTTTCTGTAGCGACGATGATGATTTTCGCGAAATAAAGAGAATAGATTTGCATATTTTATATAAATGTTAACGTAATTCCTGAGTTCGAATTATGCCGTTTAAATTTTTTCTGACGCTTTTGGTAATGAATAAACATGATTGACGTTTCAATTTTATTAGTAACGTATCTCATAATTGTTTCCAGTCGCTTTCCTTTTCATAGCGTGCCTTTATTTGTGAAAATTCGCTAATTATCCAGTTTTCGCAAGATCAAACAGGTAAAGATTGCGTAATATATTCTCATAAATGAGAGCAGTGTTAGCTATAGTTTCCAGATGAAATGTCAGAAATTCATGAGTCGCGATTGTTGCACATTCTCCCGGGAAAATATTTTCCTTACCCGTTTGCATTTTGCAAGAAAACGGAAACTTGCCGATGGAATAAAAAAAGGAGAGCATTTTTAATAAAGTTTTTATGAACATTCGAGACAAAAAAAATACGTTCTTTTAACTTCGAAACAAAAAATCGAGTTAAAAAAACTAGTTTTACGATAAAAAATTGTCATCAAAATTTAAAAAAATGATACAAAATTTTTATACTCTTAAACCTTTAGAGTAAATCTCTTAAAAATTAAAAATTAAGCCACTTTCTCCAAAATTAGCTTCATTTTCAGTCTTTAGGGTAAAGTTCTACTCCGAAGAATTTAGAAAGTATATACCTATGTTATTTCCGTTATTTAATTTATTTTTATAACTTTAAATATCGAGGCAGAAATATCTGCGTTTTATGTAGTTCTTTTTCGAAACTGGATCTAAGGATCTAGTCGGTTCTTATATTTAAGACCGCCTTAAGTACAGACTTAAAATGTCGTAAACCAATCACAGAGCTGTATTAATATCTTAAAACACGCTTGAAATAAGATTTAAGATTCTTGAAATAAGAACGGAAATAAGAACGGAACTATAAATACCAACCTAAGTGTATTCATGGCCGCTACTTACAAGGAAAGGAACATAAGTTTATCCTCCTACTAGTTTACCCTTCTATGATTTTGATAAGCTTTTAATATTGCTTTATAAGAGGACACTTATTGAGTCTCTTCTCTTATCAGTCATTGTAACAATTTAATTGTTTAGATTGTTTAAAAACTGAATTCTGGAGCAATAATATGGTGTCAAGTATCTAAAAAAATTACATTTCCGAGTAAAAAACTATCAAGGGCGGAGTAAAAGCTAATTTACACTGGATTTATGTTCAAAATTTTTAGTTTTTGGTTATTTTTATCTCTAATATAAAGATATACGCATTCTTCTATCCTTTCCATCAAAGATCGTTTATATTTTCTATTGAAACGGAAGTAACAATTTCCGGTCTGAGTCTGTGAAGAGCGTTTCTTGCAAAGTTTGCCATACTGGCATGTGTATTTAAGATTCACGTTTACATAACGGCGATCGGTACACTTTATTCCAATGTTTATTCATTCGGTTATTTACGTACGAAGTCGCCCGCGCGTTTATATCAACGCCCACTTACTGTACGTGCACGCATATAATTTTCGTTCCGCATGTTCACGTAAAAGTGGTAGCTATCAATTTACGAGGAAAGCCGACGGAGATTTCTGCGGTGATCCACTTGCGATTTTTGCAGGATTAGAATCGTCAGGATTGCGTTGCGGATCAACGATTCGCTTTCAATGAACGCGATGTCTCCACACAATTTCCAAAATAAGAGCAAAGAACTCCGTTCTTCTTCTTTTTTCGACCAATCGATTTCCAATCCCCGGAATAAAAGATATCGGATATATATCTCTTTCGATTCCGCTACACATCGAAGAAGAGACATCGCAGACTTTCACCTGTTATAGCCGAAGTTATTTTTAAATTAAGATATATATGTGAACTCTTTTTTTCTTTCATATAAATGTTTCTCATCAAAATTCATTGAAACTGTCGTTCCAATTATATTATAGGGAAACCTGTTTGAGAGATAAATTTCAAGTTTTTAACTTCCCATAATATATGGCGGAAGAGAAATGTTATAGATATATGTTTTAAATCTTTCTCTGTTCATATCTATGACCAAGAAAAAGTCCGCGGTTTTTAATAAGCCAATATATTATAGAAATCAACAGTCGAGAAAGATGGCGATAGTGTCCAGATATTATCACAGAAAACGACTTATCTAAAGTGAGATCGATGCTGTTCACTTAAAGATGTATTATACATATGTTTTAACAAAATGAAAAAATTATGAAAAAAATTACAGATTTTTCTATACTGTATTTAAAGGTAATATAAAATGTTTGACAGCGATTTAGAACCTGGAACAAAATTATTTCAATAAAAAGTAAACATGTTTTATATGTATCATAAAAAATAACAATGTCCGACACTATTTTTCAACAGGAGTATCGATAGTCATTTCCGATATATTTTTGTACCTGCTGAACACCGTTGGATTTCAAAATTAACTATCATGTAACATTTTAAAGAAAAATGACGTCAAAGAGAGCAAAATTATCGATTTTGTGATTTTTTTATGACAACTTTGCCAGTAATTTTTTCTAAATTTTCTTAACATAAAAGTACTTTAAAATACATTTTGTTTCATTTTGGTAGAATTTTTTGTTTTTAAGATAATAGCAATTTGAAAATAGCTCTTTCCTTATGGAAAAAGACATGATTCTATCTTAATATTGCATTATAAGCAATGAAAAGTAAATGCTTTTGTATTTGATAATATTATAGGAATCGAATCATACTAAATCAAAAAACAATATGAGATTAGCAAAATATAATATGACAGGGAGATTATATAATTTTCCATCATTTCAGATCACATAGATTCGTGTTGTAAAAAGAAGGTCAAATTTTGTCGGACAGCCCCAGTAATCAAGTTGACATTACTTGCCATCATTTTGACAACATAATGACGTCCTTAACGTCATTCTAATGTCAAAATGATGATAAAGGACACCAACTTGTTTTCTGGGATGTAGAGATGTAAACAACGAAAAATCCTAGAATTTTAGGATAAAAAACTCGGGAAATAATGATTTTTTTTCCTTCGACTTTGACAGTTTTTTACTCGGATATTTTTTTAGCATTTAACAATGTCGACGCTGTTGTTCCAGAATTTTTGCACTTATCCATAAGATTTCTGTGTAAAAAATAGTTACAAAAGAGTTAAAATATCAATAATTAATATAGTATAACGCCAGTAGCCATAAATATACTTTACCTTTCACTATTATTTGAATGATATTTTATGCTGTACTTCAATTTTAAAAGTTAAGTTGTTCTATACTGTTACTAATAATACAAATAATACTTTACTAGACTAATTGATACTGTTTTTGTTGTGCACTGTGATTGTAATTATACACATTCTAAATTTAAATTAGTGAGACAATTACAAATACAAATATTGGCAATTCAATAAAATCTCAATAAACTGTTTTATGTGCACTGTTAGAAATGTTCTTAAATTTCATTAACTTTTAATGTACATTGGTGAATGAAGTTTAATTTCTCTGTAACTGAAAGGACTATTAATGCACATGTTAATGAAATTTAAGTTTACAGTAACTGAAAAATTAAGTGTAATGAAATTTAATATACTTTTATAAATGAGAGAGAGAGAGAGAGACATTTAATTAATCGTAATTGAAATAACTATTAATGTACATATTAATGAAATTTAATGTACTTTTACATTTACGAATATTAATAATATTTTAATTAAGCCTAATACTATTAACGCTTAATGTTTAATACGTTTACGTTTCTTACATGTCATTAACGTAAATTACTTTTCAGTTACAGATCTCGTACTTTTCATTAACGTGTAAATTAATTTCTACAATAATGTGTTCATTAATTTCAATACACACGTTCATCACATTTAAGACTACTGTAATTTTGTTTTTATTTACATCATTCATTACATTTAATTTCGTGCATAACCACACGCTTCCTTTACATGTTAATTAAAATTCAATGAGAAATTTCTAACAGTGTGTATAGCATTTATTTTTATATGGAAAGTGTATAAATTTTCCAGTCACTTTTTGCAGAAACTATACACCTGACGCAACTTTAATGTAACGTATTTATTATAATCCATATGTGCAGCACAGTTACGTGAGTTGAAATCTGTACGTAATACATAGGTGCACGCTCAGAAAACACACGCACCTGCGCCACATCGTAATTCGTTTCCAGCATATTGCGTCGCCGTCGCTTATTTGGAGCAGATTTAATGCGCGTCGCAACAATGACGTGTAGCTCATTAATTTCAAAGCGTTTTTTTGAACGCGATCGTACACAAAATTAATTTATCGCATATAGAAAGAGACGATTGCGTATCATGCTTTGTAATTTGACGAGTCTGACTCGATTTACCGCTGACGGCGCGCGGGCTGGCTTGGTGCGCGCAAAGAAACGAAAGGCGAGATCACTATCGACGAGGAAACGAAAGGTTTCGCGAAGGATTGAAAGAATACGTCGGTCGCGAACTCGCGCACATAATGAAAGGTCAACGCGAGTCATCGCAGTTTCAAGTTCGTTAAGAGTAACATCAATGCCGCAGTGCGATTGCCAGGTGAACATTTAAATGTCGGCGATATTCGTGAACAATAATCTGTCGGTTTCGATTCTCTTTGTCTAAGAGATCAATCGCGATGACGATGACGCGGTCAAAGATCATGAATAACATGTCTTTATTAAATACAAGAATTGAGCAGAGCTGGAAGACTTTGTATTTTAACGAACAAAGCGATTATATAAATTATTTTAATAAAATGTAATGAATAATTAAATAATAATTAATTCTATTTAATCAATAGATTAATAATATAAATGTGTTAAAATAAATGTTGCTTGTTTTAATGTATTGGAAAATACATATCTCTTCTTAAAATATGGTCCACGTTGAAACAAAGATTAGTATTTCAAAGATCTAGTTATAATAGAGAATAGAGCATAAAAGAGTATAACAGATTGCGAACATAGCGATTATATAAATTATTTTACATAAAATATAATTATATGATAAATTGAAAGCATAATGATATTAAAATAAAAGTTGCTCGTTTTAACGGACTGGAACATACTTATCTTTTTTAAAAATGTGATCCATATTAAAGTAAAGACTAATATTTCATGGTAGTTATAATAGAACATCTCTCACAGATGACGGTTATAGAGAGGACACTGCAATCTTAAAACGGTTTTGTACGTAACGAGCAGAACGGTCTGCACATTATTACCATGATAAGAAACCGTTTCGGATGCGAGATGTAACATAAGGAGAATCTTATGAGAAAAGATCTATGCGAACAATCAACGTAATTGAGTAACGTTTGATTGGTAAAGGTCAACAATTATTTAAGAAAGAAATTGTCGATCGACGATCATAATAGATCATACATTTCTCGTTGAAGTATTGAGCTTATGCGTGGGTTATTCCGTATGACTTAGCAGTTCATAAGAAACGCGAATAATATTGAGTGGCCTTGATAGTCACTGGTATCGGCCATGATAAACTGTTACAACTTCTTAAGCAGACGCGGAGTGAATATTGCGGCACTCGATCGGGTCGTCAATCGATCGAGTCTATCTAATTGTAAAGATCGTTGCAAAGAAATGCATGGTGATTCGTATTTTAAAACAGGTGCGATTGTTATAATCGAAAGAAATTTCGGCGTTTCTTCAATTAAGTCACAGAAGAGTCTGCATAATTAATTTTAATGTTACTGATCACATTCGACAATTTTAGTAAGATTATTATTGGTGCTTTGTATTCAGAAAAAAAAACACAATGATAGCAACTACACAAGTTTTACACGTAGAATTAATGTACTTAGTTAAAGAAATCATTTTATAATTATTACAATTGTAAAATAATTTATTCAACTATGCACATTTATTTATTTACAATTATATATACATTAATTCTACATATAGAACTTGTACAATATAATCGTTATTTTTGTAGTTACCACACTAAAATGTTCAATTGTACAATGCACAAATACGGTAAATACGGTTTTGTACGTAAAAGCAAAACTACAGTTTTTCAATTTTGTATTCCAAAATTCACTGCCAGCGCTAAAAATCTACAGTTTACGTCATGTATACTATACATTTTCAGTATTGAAACGGCAGTGAATTTTGGAACACAGCCTAAATCTACTTTGCCCGCATTTGTAATTGAAGTCTCTCAACTTGAGTATCCACGACATCTGGTGTGCTGCATTCGACATCTCAAGAATTGTTCGAGAACAAGTTCTAGAAGCACGTCATGCCATCTGTAACTACTATTTCGACATATTTCGCTACCGCTATTATTCTTATCTACTGAACAGTTTTGATTAAATAAATTTCTTTCATTTACATAAAAAGGAGACACAACGTACACTAAAAATATAAATAAATATAATGCACTGTATAAATGCAATAATAATAAAACAAAATAAGCGTAGAACAAATATTATTTCTTCAATACAAATAAACACACATTGAAGTTGCAGATATTAAGCACCAAGCAATTACTACGTTTACACGGTACGCTTTACGCCGGAGTTATAACATCGATGTTATGAAACTGGCCAATCACAGTCATTCCATTCTTTAGAGGAATAGGTATGATTGGCCAGTTTCATAACATCGATGTTATAATTTCGGCGTAAAGCGTGCCGTGTAACAGAGGTCAATGTCATCAGTCTTACAGGAAATGTAAATATACATATTTAAAAAACCGTGTCCATGCTCTGTTATTGACCGCGACATGACGTCACAACTCCATTGAACGCTCCTGCACGCACTGTCAATGTGTTTATAGACGAGTAGCAATCACGGAGACCATTCAAAAAGCCTGCAGCTCCAATAATACATTAAAGCCACAATAACCTGTCTATTATAAAAGAGACCAATTCTATTCATCATGAGGATTATTTATATAACAATAATCAAAAACTACGAATATCGTTACGATTAGATACAGAGAGAAAATGATAAAAACGATGGATAACATGGAATGATAATGGAGTTAGGTATTCGAACCGACATATGTTCAAATGGTGGAGGCGCTCAGGTTAACTCTGTCGGCGACAGAGAGCCCTTTCAGTACGCTACGAGACATCTCTCGGTGCAGTTCACGCGATTGTAGGCGTCATCGAGGAGTTACACAATTTTAGCCGCTATTTTCGCCAATTTGTGATTAGTGAGCAAAAAAAAATGGACGAGAAGAATCTTCTGCTAGCGAAGGCGATCACGGATATGGAACTGAGCGAGAATACAACAGAAAAGACCGCTGTCTCTAAGATGCACGACAAACAGCAAACCTTCAGGTAAGATCACCCTTGACCTCTGTTGGATACTACTCGAATTTCAATCGAGTATGTATTTTAAGTGATTTGTATTTATGTAAATTTAAGTATAATTATTTTTGCAAATGTAATTCGTTTTCAAGAAGGTTATTCATTGATTAATAGCTTGCAGAATTTTAAAAAAGTATTGACAGCACTGATATAAATCTATGTTAATCAATGATCTTTTGAATCGTGAATAATTCATGCGACGCGTGTGCGGTTTTCTACAACGCCACAAGCTTCCGTTTATTTGAAATCTGAGGAAGTACATCGTGCAAAATCTTAAATTTCTATGTCAGTTAATTATGGAATACTCAGAGTGAGGTAGACTAATATCATAAATGAGACGTAAAAATGATAGCTCTATTTAGATTAAAAGTCAAGGATGCGTATCCGATTCTTGCTCAACGTGCATTAAGTTAGTTGCTGATGATAATCGATATAATAAGTTTTTGTAAATGAGTTAATGAAACTCATTTTGTTAGTAAAACAATTAATCCGAGTTCAATATCTAAATATCTGCTATATTATTACAATATTTTTTTTAAATATCCCTATATAGACACGATATTTTACACATCTTCGATTATATTTTATTGTAGCTAAATATTTTATTTACAATTGGGTATACACAACAATATCTCACGAGCATTCGATACGCTCGAAAAAATATATAAAAGGAGATTCGTGTCAAGGCTATAAACGGACCTTCCCACACAGTTTAACAATACGTTTCTCTTTTGAAGCTATTCATGCTGATTAGTCTTTTTATTTGACGTAAACAATAGAAATACACAATAAGATATTTTGGTGAAAATTTTTCTTAGAATTTCTTAAAATTCTTTATATTATTTTCAGAATTTAATTTACAAATTTTCAAAAATTCTGTATAATTTTATTACTTTTTAGAAAAATTTTCAGACTTTTTTATAAGAATTGGAACACTTTTTAGAAATACTGAAAAAGTTTAATTTTTTTTTTTAAATTCTTCATATATGTGAATTCTGAAATATTTTAAGATGTCTAAAATCTCTCATTCTATAATTTTCAAAGAAAATTTATAATCTAAAAAAAAAGGGAGATTACTTTAGGGAGATATTCAAAGTGCCTTTTTAAAAATATAAAATATAACAAAATATTTTTTTTAATATTAAAAAATATATTATGAATTTTTTCACTAATGTATCTAACCAGATGAAACTTCGATTTTTTTGCTAGTCTCGTATAATATTGTATTTTATTAGCATATTATATTGCAAAACATAAATGTTGCAACTATTTATATTACTATCGGCAAATTTTAACAGTACATTTTTTTCTTGAAGCAACGTGCAGTCCGAGTTAACAGTCGATCACGCTGAGATGGTGGAACCGCGAAGGTAATACAGTTTTATACAGTGTGTTCAATGTGAATCGTAGCTAGCGCCAACTGTCACAACCCGCATGAACATTTTCCTTTCTCTGTTGAACATTGTTGTTTCGTTGGTACAGTCGTGTCCTCGTAGAGCTATGTCGTCTCCTGTAATGTTATTTAATCACGTGAACAATTTGGCACGCAAAGCGAATTCAAAGCACCTCATTTTATTATAATTCAGGATCATTTACTATTATGTACATAAGTTGTACAGTAACCTATCATTATTTAGAAGCAGGTAACAATAATTGAGGACTAAAACTAACAATCAATTTCTTGAAGTCTCATTTCTTCTCCTATATAATTGTGAAGAAGTGGCAAGATATGCCATTCCTTTTAGAATTTTCGATAGCCTAGTTTTATTTCCACAGATGTTTTTCACCTGTTCATTATACACACGCTCTTTACATGTACGACCTCCTTATATCGAGCTATTGGATATAAATACTCTTTGAAAGCTTATTGTATGCTCTATGAGAATTTGCACGTTGATGCACAATTTATCATGCTATACAACTACATATGTATTTGTCTTAATGTAGCACGAGAATGTTTTATGTCGCTCTTCGCACTTCGCACTTCGTTTATTTTCAATCAAATAAAGATTCTTCTGCTCGTTTAATCATCTGTAGTACGTAACAACTCAATAAAAATAAATTTATCTAGTAAAAAGTAAAAATCTGTTTTACGGATAAGTAAAAACAATGCTAAATTTATTATTTATTCTTTGAAAATAATAATAATTATCACGATCTTGACCTTATTATTAGTGTCAATCAATTAATTGCTTCGCGAAACTTCATTGCGGCTGCATCGAGAGTTGATTATCACACAAACGATTTTACCAAAAAAAAAAACATCTATAATTTTTAACTAAATACAGATCTGACAATCATTTTGTTCATTAAAATAACTTTGATCGTTAAAATAATTTTGTAGAAAATTGAACATAATAAAGCAATGCTGTAAAAAGTTTTAATATTCTATTTTGAGCGTCTACAACTTTGAGCAACTAGTTTGAGCGTCCTACATAATTATTTTAATAGTTTAACCAAACCATGTTCAGATCTAATTAAATTTAGATATTTTAGTAAAACCATTCTTCTTTTTCTGTATTTTATTTTTTATTGCAAAAGTTAAATACATAGCAATTTGTAGATTATTACTTTATGATTTTACTTATTATAAAAAGTCAAGTACGTAACATAATTATGGAGACATAATTATCGTTCTGAAAAACATGAATCTATATATTCAGTCGTGGCATTTGAAACTACATACAGGCTTCAAAGTTCCGAACGTATCTCATTGTCTTCACAGCGGCAGCGTATGCCAATATTGTATCTATTGACGCGTGGCATGTGCTGATACACGACCGGAATTAAAATATCTCATCGTTTTGTTAATATAACATTACTTCTCTTAAATATCTCGATGATAATGGTTGCATTGTCTTGCAAATACGTACATCCAATTAATTACATCATTTCTATCTCAAACTCCCCCCATTTATTCTCGACTTCTACTAGAAACTAACACGTAAGACCGAATGTTATCTAGGCATCAGCTGTTCTTTTAATGAATTCCTGAGATTAATGTCGGTATCTCAGACCAATCACGTCATGCCTGACACAAGTATTACCGCGCGATCGGTTTATTCTCTTCGGTAAGACTGGGTTATCACTGAGGTTCCCCTTATCGTGAGAATTTTTCTTTACTTCTTTGATGCACCGTGCATTGAGGAATGGAAACGTTGGAAATTCATCTTCAGTACAGTGATGCCAATTATATAGTAATGCTACGTAGTAGAAGTATCTTTTTCCAAGTGGTGATGCGTACGAGAAAATCTCTTATCCGTTCTACTATCAGGTATCGTAAACGCTCCCCTTTTATAAAAATGTTCTTATTATACGAATTAATTATTATAATTCATACATTGTCTCACGTGCCTATTATCGTATCGCACGTTTACTTCCAGTATAAACGTAATTTTATTTAAACATTACGTTTATAACAAACAAACAGAAATTACCATTAAATATTCGTTCAATAAATATACTAGAATATATATCTTGGTTATATGTACATATATATATATATATATATATATCTTGGTCCGTATTTACTCCACACTTTTATTAATAAATGCGCACATATATTTTTTTTTAGAAATTTTATAGTACTTACGTGTTATGCTAAACATTTATCGATAAAAATGAGACGTGAATACAGATCCTTTCTAAAATTTTTTTTTAATTCAAATATATCTTTTTCTTTATTTGCTTTTCAGAAAAATATGATGAAATAATTTTTGGATAATTTTGACATAGTATTCGATTACACAATGATTTTACAATGCTTACCTCATTTGGAGATTGTAAAGATTTATAATACATAATTTTGATGATATCTTTTGATATTTTTTTTTTGTATAATCTTACAGTTTATTATGTTATAAAAAATCTTTGACAGATAGATATAAAATGAGAAATTGCTAACTTTACTGAATAAATAAATCATCAATAATTAATATGAATAGGTTATTATTATTATACAAAATAATTATTGAGATAAGAGACAGCTTTTTCTAGATTAATTTCATCAAAAAAATTCCACGTTCAAATTGATAATAACTTAATGTGTCATGCACCATTATCAGTACTGTCAATATATTATAGTACAATCAATATACGAGATATTAAAAACAGAGATTAATAGAAAAATAGTTTTTTAC
Source organism: Trachymyrmex cornetzi (assembly GCF_001594075.2). Lineage (NCBI taxonomy): Eukaryota > Metazoa > Arthropoda > Insecta > Hymenoptera > Formicidae > Trachymyrmex > Trachymyrmex cornetzi. Next base: position 143,841 of record NW_017299806.1, read on the forward strand.
ATCGACTCTTCTTAATTTCATTTACATAAAATTATAAAAAAAAAGTAAATTTGCACTGCCCGGGAATCGAACCCGGGTCGCAAGAATGGGAATCTTGCATGATGCCACTACACCAGCAGTGCTCTCCGAATTGCCGGGTATTCTTCAAAGGATATATGGCAGTTATACTGAATATTTTTATAAACTTATTAGATCATATTTTATCTAATTGAACTTATTATTATAACTGCTAACATATCTGTTATATTGAAATAATGCACAACTTTTAAATTTTTAACATTTTATTGTAGTGTTTGACAGATAAGACAACTGTGAATATATATATATATATATAATGCATAACGATGTATTTAAGATGTAATTACGATAGAATCATACAGTGTGGCTACTAACTTATCCGGATCTATCCATATTTATGGGAATGTTTTAATTAAAATTACAATAAAAAATTTTTCAAAAAATAAATGTTTTGTGCGATGGCCGGGAATCGAACCCGGATCAACTGCTTGGAAGGCAACTATGCTAACCATTACACCACCATCGCACCTGATATGTTACATATCTGTAGCGAACAAGAGTATTCATTTTGACACAATTACAAATTATAGTATTATTTGTCAAAAATTACCTTTAATATTTGAAAAGAAATTTTTTATCTTAAAGATAAAGATAAAACTTAAAGATGAAACAGAAAAAATAGATTTCTCTATAAGAATATTTCCCTATAGAAAGTATAATACAATTAGTAATCTTTAAAAACATGGTAGAAGAATGAAAATATATAAAACATCGAATGTAACATTTCTCTGTCGCATAAGAAATTTTTTAAAAATGTGTATTTTGAAATGATTGTTAAAATATAAATAAGCAATTAGCATCTAACTTTCTTTCAATAAACACCAACTAACGATAATATCACATACACATACAATATTATGATTTCTCACTTAATAACATAAACGTAATATAATTTTTAACAATATTTTGTATATAATAGTTTATATATTGTTGAGTAGGAAATTATAACATTAATGTAATGTTAAAATATTAGTTGGTATTTATTGAGTTGAAGACTGTTATCAGCATTAAGAAGTCGTTGAATTGATTCGTCGAAATACGTATAGAAGAATTGAACATATTTAAAGTGACGACCGATTTGAGGAACACTTTATATGTCTAATTTTTATAAATCATTTTAATAGCCATATATTAGGTGTTAAACTTAATTCCTGCCGTTTTTTGTCTCCAAAATTGATTTGTTTCGAAGGGAAATACCTTAATCAAAGTATTATTAATAAAGTATTATTAATTAGTAATAAAGTAGAAAATGGAGGAAATTACTTTGATTAAGGTATTCATTCATCTTCCCTTCGAAGCAAATCAATTGGAGACAAAAAACGGCAGGAATTAAATTTAACACCTAATAATTGCAATGACTTTTGTTACTGTAGATTTGAACATTGAAAATATTTGAAGAAAAATTTATTAAATACAGTTCTCGGTTGTCTATTGAGGTAAACGATCGCATCCGATATTTTAGAGACTTTTTCTCCAAAGAGTTTTCGTTTGGATTACTAGAAGCTGAATTATTACAAGCAAAAGTAAGGACAGTTAGCTACTATACGTCATCACACGATATAAAAACTCGCCATGGTTACAGGATATTTAAATATTATACATTATTCAATATTGTCATGCTTCAAAAGGAATATAGCTGAACATGCTGAGAAAATACGATATACGACATAATAAAAACAAGCCGAGACGAATGAAACTATGTATTTTCAGTATTAGAAAGAAAATAAAATAAATAGAAATGAGACATCATTGTGGTGAAAACAGTGCTTTAGCAGTACAATATCTCCTACACATCGAATTCACCTTGCTTATCTAGGCCGTTATTGCTTTCATCGATTGGAAACAACAAAACATAAAGATTTCCTTGGTCAACAGCGAAATATTATTACAATTGCCGAAAGGGGAACTTATTTCGTCAAAAATGAGTATAGTTTTTCTTTTTCATCAAAACTTATTAATTAAATAGAGGAAAGTCACCGATACTGACATAGGTCTCCTAAAGTGACACCTCCTTATTTTTCGGAAACTAACTATTGCATTTTATTAATACTAATAAAATCATGATCTGTTTAGCTAATTAAAAAAGTACAAA